>NW_028274812.1:45548457-45851487 GCF_037043125.1 Eumetopias jubatus
TTCTAATTAGATTCTCCATGTCCCTTAACTTTTTTTTCTATTTTTGGTATCTATATCTCTGTACTGCACTTAGATCATGCCCTCAGACCTATTTTCTAGCTAGAGGTTTTTTTTTTTTTTTAAGATTTTATTTATTTGAGAGACAGAGAGAGAGCACAAGAAGGGTGAGGGGCAGAGGGAGAAGCCGACTCCCCAGAGTGGGGAAATGCATGTGGGGCTCAATCCTGCGACTCCAGGATCATGACCTGGGCGGAAGGTGGACACTTAACTGACTGAGCCACCCAGGCATCCCTCTAGCTAGAGTTTTTACATCCCATTTATGATGCTGATCATCTTATCTTTTCAGAGGTGATTCCTGCCCCCCCCACCCCAGATAAATGCCTAGTTTCCTTGCCAGTTCCTTGGGCTGGTAAGAGGAATTCTAGTCATTTCAGTGGAGTACCTGATACTTCCAACCCCAGATCCAAACTCTGGACTCACCTTTTGGGGGTAGAGATTAAACTCCCAGCTCACAGCTGTTAAAACCAATATTTTCCCCTAATGCCCCCTGCCTGAAACCATTCCTTCCCAACCTGGCCTCAGTCCTTCTTATTACCCACCAATTCTTGCCTTTTGAGTTCTTTCCATTTCAGATACCTGAGGATTCCCCTTTCTTGATTTTGAACATAACCATTTGAAAATATTTTTATTTTTTTTAATCCAAAAAATATGTCTTTGTGAGCCAAGAGAGCCAGGGCAGATTTCTGATGTCAGTTGTCCTATTGACTAGAAGTCTCACAACTTACATAATTTTTTTTCTATACCAAAGGATCATTTTTCTTGGGTACCATTTGTGACAGATGTTTTAAGTTACTTTTCTCCTTTTCACAGAGTATCTCCTGTGTATGTCTATCTGAAACACAAATCCTTTCCAGAGAGTCACAACGCTTTGCTTTGTTTTTTGTTTTTTATTTTCTTATTTTTAAGGCTGCAGAACGACATGAATCCTTAACGAGTTGGAACCTGGCAAAGAAAGCTAAGTGGCGTGAAGAAGCTGCATTGGCTGCACAGGCTAAGGCCAAATGAAATTCTAAGTGACACAGTGTTAATCAGAGGATCATTATTATTATCAAAAACAATAAAAGATAGGTAAAATAGAATATTTAACAAAATAATTGCCATGGTTTTATTTGGTAAAGAGAAGCACAGAGTCTTTTTATTTTTACTTTTTAGTAAAATCTTACTGAAGTGGAACTGTATTCAGAAAAGTGCACGGAAGTGTATATAGCTTGATACATATTTACATAGTGAACACACCTGCATAACCACCTCCCAGGTCAAGATGCGGAACACCAGTAACATCTCAGAAATCTTTCTGCCTTCTGTCATTCATTACCCTCCAAGGTAATCATTGCTGTGTTTTGTCACCATAGGTTAGTTTTGCTTGTTTTTGAACTTTATGTAAATAGAATTACACAATATGCACTTGTGAGAATGGATTCTTATACTCAAAATTATGTTGTGAGATCCATCCACAAATTTTGTGTAGCATGAATTTGTTCATTTTTATTTTGTTATAGTATTCCATTGTATGAATATGAGTCAGTTTATCTGGGTATTTGTTCCAGTTTTTGGCCAAGACAGATAATTATAAAATGAGCACTCTGTGTATGTCATTCACTAAGCATTCTTTAAAATCTAAACTAATTTTCAACCAAAGTACCACTATATTTGGGTAGGACTCTTACATTGATTGAGAGGAATGTAAAACTATCAACTTCAGATTTTGTTAAGTTAAATATATTTGTTAAGCTTCCTGGGGTAACAGGAAAATATGAACTCTCAAACAAGTAGAGATTTAAAAAAAAATAGATGACTGACTTTAGTCAAAAGGCAAAAAAGGGGGAAGGGAAAGAAAAAGAGAATAGAAAAAAGAGAAACAGGACAAAATAACATGGTCAAAATGAATCCAGATATACGGGTAGTCAAAATAAAGGGCACTACAAAACAACAGAATACTGTATAGACTGTTAGGAGAGCTAAGATTTATAGAATAAAAAATGGGAATTTTGTCAATGGAGAAATGAAACCAAATGGACACCTAGCTTCAATACATTAACTTTGCTAAAGCTGGTTGATTCATCAATGGAGAATTAAACCAGACTATCAGTCGGGTATTTTATCTCTTAAGACAGAATTGTCTTATGGCCAATTAGTTAGGCTTTAAAAAGATTTGAAGGGAAAATGCTTATGGCAAAGATGTTTACAGAAAAATTACCTATAACAGAGATCGGGAGCAGGACTTCTGTTGTTAGTCCTCTTTTGTTTGAGTCACAGCATTTTATTAACCAATCTGTTCCCTATCACCTATTTTAACAGTAAATCCCTAGACCAAAGGTTTTGTGCTCTTTCATTCTATAAACTGACTGCTTTTTTGGATGATGGCCATTCTCTAGTGCACTGTACAGAAGATTTCACCATGAAAAGTTGTGATTGAACCTTCAATCTTATCACACTTTCATCTTGGCATTATAGGGCTGCTATGTCTTCAGCTCTCAGCAGCAAAATCCATTGTTCCCACCGTAACAACTAAAAAAGAAAACATTTTACCAAAAACTAATGATGTAATATATGGTGATTAACATAACAATAAAAAATTAAAAAAAAAAAGGAAAAAGAAAACATTTTCAGTTAGGTTTCAACTGGTTGTGTTTTATTTAAATTCAGTCATCACATAAGCTGAAAATAAAATTTGTAATAACTATTATTCTGTTTTTTAACGCATAAATATACAAATTCTCACTTGAATTTGAAAAATGTTATACTAATTCTAAATTTGTATGCACAAAGTAACGTAGCATCTAAATACATAAAAAACAGTCAGAACTACAAGGAAAAAATGGACAAGCCCACCATTATTTTGGGAAATTAACACATCTCTCTTAGAAACTGACAAATTCCACTGACTAGTAAATATATAAAAGATGTGAATCAATTAATAATACACATTCTTTTTTAGCATGCATGGAACTTTCACTAAAACAGCACATACTAAACCATAAAGCACATTTCGTCAACTTTTGAACTTCGTGCAGTCATATCACAACTTAGACATTAATAGGATGATGTTTTTATTCACTTATTTATTGTCATAAGGTTTTTAAAGTGTGATTTTCCAAATGACTCATAGGTCAAAGAGTAAATCATAATAGAAATTTAAAAATGCTTAGAACTGAATATTAAGAAAAAGCTATATATCAAAACTTGTGGAATGTACCTGAAGTGGTAATTCAAAGTAAATTGTTAGCCTCAATATGCTTTTCTTAGAAAAGAAAGGTTTATAACAAATGTATTAAACATCCCTAGAAATTCAAAAAAGAAATATAGAACAAATCCAAAGGGAATAAAGGATTGGAAATTACAAAATTAAGAGCAGGAACTAACGAAGTAAATAAAAACATAGAATATAGAGGGTTGATATAACTGAATTTGGCAGAGTCTTCAAGTTAAAGATAAAAAGTATAAAAAGCAGTTTAGAAATGATAAAAGGGATGAAAGCCAAGGTACAACAGAGATTTTAAAAAGAACGTTATGAATTGGTATGCCATCTTCTGCTCTGGCCAAAATGGAGTAATAGGGATAAGATATACTCTCTTGCCTGAAACAACTAAAAATTGGGACAAAAACATGAAACAACAATTTCCAGACATTGGGCATCTAGCAATGAAGGGCACTGATGTGTGAAATAGAGAAAATAAGTTAGTTGGGCCTGGTAATTGCTCCACTTTACTGCCTAAAGAGTTTCAAGACTACATGGCATAGACGGGAAACCTGGGTAGAAACTAGAAGTCTCTCAGAGTTGGGGAAAAGAGTCAGGAGGCCAGGGAAGATAAGACAATTAGATTTCACAGGATAGGGAACCAAAGTGAGAGAGCTGAACAGAGAGCTCTAGAGATCTGCAGCTGAGTGTTGATGACCACAAGTGACCACTACACATGGTCATGTAAAGAACCACGTGAAAGAACAAGGTGAAACAATTTTTGGAGCTCACACATGGCCAAGAATAGTTTGAGTTCCACCAGCCAAATTAGAAACTCTCATGTTTGACAGAGAAGCAGAGTACTTAGAATGGTATTACCTCAGTAGTAAAATAAAGGCTGTTCTGTGCCTGCCTTACAAAGTTTAAAAGCAAAAAAAAAAAAAGTTTAAAAGCAAGACTGTAAAGTATCAAATTGTCTTCAAGTAACTTCATTGTGTCCCATAACAAAGCTTAAGAATAGATGTAGGAAACCCAATATCTAATAGCCAACAAAGTCACATTCACAATGCCTGGTATCCAATAAAAAATTACCAGACATGAAAAGAATATAGCAAAATGGAAAATACAAACCATAATGAAGAAAAAGAATAAAAAGAAACAGACCAGATGATAGAATCAGCAGATAAGGACAACATAACAGCTATAATCATACTTGCTGTGTTCAATAGAGTACAGAAAAGCTTGAGTATAATAAACATGGGAGATATGAAACAGACCCAAGGAGAACTGCTAAAGATGAAATATACAAAGTCTGACATGAAAAATACACTAATAGAATTAAGAATAAATTAGACACAACAGAAGACAAAAGTAGTGAGTTTAAAGACCTAATTACCCCATCCCCCAGCCAGCTCCCCTCCAGCAACCCTCAGTTTGTTTCTTATAGTTAAGAGTCTCTTATGGTTTGCCTCCCTCTCTGTTTTTATTTTTCCTTCCCTTCCTCTATGCTCATGTTTTGTTTCTTAAATTCCATAAATGAGTGAAATAATATGGTATTTGTCTTTCTCTGACTGATTTATTTTGCTTAGCATAATACTCTCTAGTTCTATCCACATTCTTGCAAATGGCAAGATTTCATACTTTTTAATGGCTGAGTAATATTCCATTTGTCTTTATTCTTTCATCTCTCGATGGACATCTGGGCTCTTTTCATACTTTGGCTATTGTGGACATTGCTGCTATAAACATTGGGGTGCATGTGCCCCTTTGAATCACTATTTTTGTATCCTTTGGATAAATACCCAGTAGTGCAATTGCTGGGTGATAGGGTAGTTCTATTTTTAACTTTTTGAGGAAACTCCATACTGTTTTCCAGAATGGCTGTACCAGTTTGCATTTCCACCAACAGTGTGAAAGGGTTCCTCTTTTCCCATATCCTCACCAAAATCTGTTGTTTCCTGAGTTGTTAATTTTAGCCACTCAGAAGGGCACCTGATGTGATGAGCACTGGGTGTTGTTACATGCAACTGATGAATCACTAAATTCTACCCCTGAAACAATACACTATGTTAACTAAATTGAATTTAAATTAAAAAAAAAAAAAGATAAAGCAATGAAAACTACCCAAACGCATAAAGAAAAAGAAATGAAAAAAGCATCAGTAAGCTGTATGACTATTTTGAGAAGCCTAGTATAAGTGAAATTGGAATTGAAAAACTATTTGAAGATGTAATGGTTGAAATGTTTCCAAAATTGATGAAAACTATAAACTTATAGACCCAAGAAGCTCAGCTACCTGCAAGAACAAGAAACATGAGAAAAGGCAAACCAGGATACATCATAACCAAATTGCTTAAAATCAGTGATGAAGAAAAAAATTTAAAAGCAGCCAAAGAAAAAGTTAACATTACTTACAAAGGAAAAAAGATAAGAATGATAGAAAAATTGTTGTCAGAGAAAGGCAGGTCAGAAGACAGTGGAGCAACATCTTAAAAGAACAAAATACATCTAGAATTCTATACCCAATGGAATTGCCTGGGTGACTTAGTTGGTTACACATATCTGACTCTTGATTTCAGCTCAGGTCATGGGCTGTGGAACCTGCTTAAGATTTTCTCTCTTCCGGGGTGCCTGGGTGGCTCAGTCGGTTAAACGTCTGCCTTCAGCTCAGGTCATGATCCCAGGGTCCTGGAATCGAGGCCCACATCAGGCTCCCTGTTCAGTGGAGAGCCTGTTTCTCGCTCTGCCTACTTGTGCTCTCTCTCTGTCAAATAAATAAATAAATAAAATCTTAAAAAAAAAAAAAAGATTTTCTCTCTCCCTCTCCCTCTGCATCCCCCCTCCCTCTCTTAAAAAAAAAAATCTTTCAAAAATGAAGGTGAAGTTAAGACTTACTCAGGCATACAAAGGGTGATGGAATTCACCATCAGCAAACAGAATACAACAATATTAAAAGTCCTTCATATAGAAGGAAAATGATACCAGATGGAAATCTACATCTACACAAAGAATTGAAGAGCACTAGAAATGGTAACTATGGGGGCAAATATAAAAACTTTATAATTTTTAAACCTCTTTTAAAATAATAGACTAAAGTAAAAATTTATGACTAAACCATGAACGTATTATGGGATTTATAACATATAGAGAAGTAAAATGTATGAAAACAATAGGACAGAGGCAGAGAAGGAGAAAATGGAAGTATATTTAAGTTGCTTATACCAGTATTGTCAAATAGAAAAATAATGCCACATATGAAATTTATAATTTTCTAATAGCCATGTTAAAAAGTAAAAAATAATCAGTAAAATTAACTTTAATGGAACTTAATCCAAAATGGCCAAAACAGCATTTTAGCAAATATTCATAATATAAACATTATTAACAACATATTTTGCATTTTTTCCTTTTTAAATTTTTGAGATCCAATGTAGATTTTATATCTCAGTTCAAAGGCTAAATTTTGATCAGAAATACTTGGTCTATATTTAGACTTCATAAAATGTATAGTAAAAAGAAAAAAAAGATTCCCTTACCCAAACTGTTCCAAATATACTTAGGTTTTCTAATAACCAAGTAAAGTTATCAGTTTTTATTTTTAACTTGATTAAAATAATATTAAAAGTTCAATTTCTCAATGGTACTAGCGACATTTCAAGCACTCAAAAGTGCAGTGTGATATGTGATATGCTTCCATATTACTTAAGAGTAGCCAAAATTAAAGATGCCTATTTTATAGCCTAAAGCAACCAAGAGAAAATGAAAAACAAATATAGATTTATAGCTAATAAGTCAAAAAGGAGATGAAATGGAACCCTAAAAAATAATTAATCCAAAACTAGGTAGAAAAAGAAAAAGCAGACCAAAAAAAAAAAGTACAAAAAGCCTGATGATAGATCTAAACTAAATTAAATCAATAATCATGATAATTGTTAATGATTTATAAACACTCCAGTTAAAATGCAGATATTATCAGAATAAAAAAGCAAGACCTCTTTCTTGCCTACAAGAAATCTTTATAAAGGAGGAAATTAATTAAAAGTTTTTACTTTTTAGTTGGAAAAGATATACCATGCAACACAAAAGTAAGTAGGAGTAGCTATAGTAATATCAAAGTAGATTTTAGAACAAAGAATATTATCAAACACAAAGAGGGTTATTTGTTAAAGGGGACAACTCATGATAACCAACATGTGGAAACAACCCAAATGTCCATCAACCAATGAATGGATAAATAAAATGTGTTATATCCATACAATGGAATATTAGTAATAAAAAGGAATGAAATATTGATATATGCTACAACATGGACAAACATTGAAAACATTACACTAAATGAAAGAAGTGAGTCTCAAAATAAGATGTTCTACAATTGATTGTGGTGATAGTTACACATCTGTATGAATATAGAAACCACTGAAACCACTGAATTGTGTAAGTGGATAAATGGTATGGTATGTAAGTAAATATCTCAATTAAAAAAAAATTTTTTTAAGCAGAATGTCCTTGATACCTGAACAGGGAAAATTTAATGTAAAAAGATTAGTAATGAGGGATTGACTACTAGAGGTAAAGAGAAGTCAGGTAAATAACAGAAGCAGTTGTAGGGAACAACATCTATGTCCAAGGAAGGAATGACCTTGGAATAGGGCCCTCTCCTCCAAGGCTAAGATTCAGACCTCGTTGGTATGTAGCATTCCTGGATGGCAGCTAGGTTCTTTGGGTGTCTCAGGCTGAGGCTGGCAAACAGAAAACTGTCCACTGACGTGCCAACAAAACTCACCAGGAAGTTGCTCTCAGGGGTGCTGGAGGAACTCCCTAGAATGTTTGCTTGCAAGGTGCTACTTAATTTCACTGAGGAGTTGCCCACTGGGGTGCCTGCAAGGCTCATTGCAAGTCTGCTGGAGCACCAGTGAAACGAGCTGGGCAACTACCTACTGGGTGCTTGTGCAACTTGCTAGAAAACCAGATGGAGGGGCGGGGCATCTGGGTGGCTCAGATGGTTAAGCATCTGCCTTCAGATCAGGTCATGATCCCTGGGTCCTGGGATCGAGCCCCGCATTGGGCTCCCTGCTTAGTGAGGAGTCTGCTTCTCACTCTCCCTCTACTGTTTCCCCTGCTTATGCTCTCTTACTCTGTCAAATAAATAAATAAAATCTAAAAAAAAAAAAAAGAAAACAAGATGGGTCACTGGGGTGACTCTCCAGTGAGCTGCCCATAAGAGTGCCACTGACCTTGCTGGAAGCTGATTGGAGGTGCCAATGAAACTTACCAGGAAGCTGCCTGCAGAAGTACCACTGCAACCACACTGGAGGTGAACCCCGGAAGACTTCTGCACAGTGGCTGAGCATCACAGGAGCAAAAACTAAGGAAAGCACACTTGGAAGAGGCCAGGACACTTCTTCCTCCTTCAATGTCTCTCCAGTGCCTTCTACTGACAAAGCTTAACATCATGCCACTTGGCAAAGGAGAAATGTTTACAGGGTCCAGTACCAATATCACAAAGTAGGTTGAGGAAGGGTACATTTGGAGCTTAAAAGCAATAAAATGGTAAATGACATACTGGGTATATCTTAAAATAGGTTCAATACTGGAAAGTCTATTTTTCAACATATTAACAATGGAAACCATATGCTTATTCGTGATGCAGAAAAAACACTGGCTGAATTTCAACTCCATTCGAGTTAAAAACAGATCAAAATAAAAACCTTACACTAGGAATAAGAATACTTTTTAAAGCTGATAAAAACTATCTACAAAAAAACCAGTCAATTCTCATTACTCATGGGAGTTATTGTATAAAGTTGCTGCAAACACTGAATTAGCAAGTACTAAATCATTATTACTCCTTAGGGTAATACAGGGTTAGATTCCTGAGAACCTCTGGTAGCATTTTTGTCAACTAAATACCTAATCTGTTCTTTGTGTGTTTCTGCTTAAAGACTATATATATGATTCATTAACACTGAACTCATAGCCTACAGAACTGTAACTCATACCTAAACAAAACCTAGCTAACATAATGTGTTTTTTGTTAAGACGCATCACTGTTTTCTTGTACTTAGGAACACTAGACAGCACTTCAGCATACTTGGAGGCCATTTTAAACAGAAAAAAAAAGGGGGCAGGAAACATGGCACTAACTAAATAGATCAAGAAAGGATAGTTGTTTATAGTATGAAAGCTGAAATAAGAAGCAGAGCATTGTTTTGTTCAACCTCAGCTGGGAACATGTGCCCTGGGTGACTCAATTTTTACACCACTCTACACAATGTCCACAAATAACCTTGAAAATGCCCTGAATATTGATTTTGGGTAGGCAAATTTGATAATAAAGAATCTGCAAAAAGCAAGAGAAACTACACCGACTACATCATATTTTGTGGTGCAACATTAAAGATGTTAAAAAAAATAACAAGTTTAAAATGCCTGCTACTATTACTTCTAATCAATATTGTACTAGAGATCCTACATAAGAAAAAGAAACAAGGATTTGAAATGAATGCCATTATTCAGTTACTATTGTCTACAGACACCCCAAATCATCTATAAATTGGAATTAATTTAGCAAGGTTGTTAGACATGATTAATATATAAAATTCAATTACATTTCTACACCCCAGCAGCAAGTTGGAAAATTTTAGGTAACAAAAGATAATTGTTTTACAACAATGAAAAACATAAAGGTCCTACCTTGTAGTAAACTTTAAAAACGTGAATGATCTTTGTAAAGAAAACTACAAAAAATTTTTTTTGAAATACAGTAAGGAAGCTCTAAGTAAATGGTAAGCTATAACTTGTTCATGAATAGAGTTAGTATCATTAAGATGTTAATTCCTCCAAAATTATCCTCTAGATTTTCATCCAAAAACCCTATGGGGCTCTTAACTGAATTTGAGAAGTTAATTCTTTATGTGAAAATGCAAAGAGCTATGACAATCCTGAAGAAGAACAAAACAGAAGACTTACCTTATCAGATAATCATGATGTAGTCACAAAATGAATACTATACAGCAAAGAAAATGAACCACAGACATATGCATCAATGTGAATGCATCTCAAAAGATGTTAACATTGAGTTAAAAAAATAATGATATGTGTAAAATATCCCATTTTATACATTTCCAAAACAGGGAAGGGAAACTATTTTAGGGATACCTAAACATGAGATAAAACAATGAGGAAAAGCATAGGAATTATTAACATAATCCAGAGTAATGATTACAAAGGACTGATAATTTAAGTTGGGTGGTGAATATGTAAGCGTTCATTTTGTTATTCAAACTATCTTCTTTCACATTATTCTCTTTGTGTATATTTTATAATAAAACAATTTAAAAGATGGAATGATCAGAAAATAGTGTCATGTCAAAACCCTAAATAAAGTGTATTAAATTTTGTCATGCTATTTTAGATTTTAAAAACATGTTAACCATAACTGAAAAAGAACAAGAGAGATCCCTCAAAAGTAGCCTGTAAGTTTAAAGCATTCAATTTTTAAGTAACAGGAACCTTTGGGCATTACACGTTAAATTCCCTCAACTGCCAACTATCTCCAAATTAAAATGGTTATGCATTAACTACTGAGCATTCCAAGCTGTTTATTTCATGGGGTTGCCCCCAATCAACATTTTGGTTCTGGTGGTGATTTACTGCCAGTGCAATTATTTCAAAATTCTATTTCATAACAGAATGGAAAACTAAAATGTTAAAGTGCTATTGATAATGATATGATGTATGTTTCCTAAAACGTAAGCTACTGAAACAAAAATTGTTTGATGTGCTAAAAGGGGGAATCATGTGCTCACTGAATTTAGTCAACTCTTCCATATGAAAGGAAATTAAAGAATTCTTAATCATAGGAAACAAACAGGGTTGCTGGAGGGGAGGGAGTTGGAGGGATGGGGTAACTGGGTGATGGACATTAAGGAGGGCAGTGATGTAATGAGCATTGGGTATTATATATAAGACTGATGAATCATAGGCCTGTACCTCTGAAACCAATAATATATGTTAATTGAATTTAAATAAAAAGTGTTTAAAAGTTAAAAAAAAAGAACATATATAAAATTGAGCAAACACATCATTAAAGGATGTACTTAGGAATTTCTGGAAAGGGAATGCCACTGCATATTTAAGTCTTTTGATTGACCTGTACATTGTATCTTCATACATTTTCAGGAATTCATTTGTCACTAGAATTGCAGACTGCCTTATTGAGAGTAAGGTACCCTAAAAATAACAGATCCAATTACTTTCACTACTGATTAACATAGTTTCAAATACTGAAGGAAAAGCCAGGCAAAGCAAAAAATAAAAGAAACAGAAGAAAACAAAAATATTAGGCTAGGGAGGCTTAGGCTTGGCTATAGTGTGGATCATGTATCCCAGAGTTCATTAATAAGTTAAATCGGACATTCCCTCTGATTTCTATTTATCAGGTTTAAAACTCTACCCCTTAAATAAATGCATTATATTGCATTAAAATAACAGAAAAGGAAAAAATAATCTCAAAACATGTGAATGTCTGCTAACTGCCAAAGCTTGAAATACAAAGACAAATTTGATATATAGCAGAATATATAAGTTCTAAAATAAAAGCGACGTACTGCTTTATCGGATATGCTACAAACAACAATCTCACTGGTTTTAGAAAGTGATGGAATTATAATCAATGAGGGCATCTGTTTTTGTTCCATTAGGAATACACCATCCTGAGAACAAATGAAACAGACACATTTATATAAATGCAATTGTAAAATAGTATTTTATTATTTTTAATATAGTGCTGTAACATTTCATAATATTGCATACTGCTCAAATGTTGGTTTATTTAGTTAGGCAAGACTATCCTTCCCTCATCCCACTCCCCAATCCAGAATTTAAAGATACATCATCCTTGTAGAGCCCTACCATATTGGCTCCTAATGTCACATTTCATAAAACAGTAATGCTATGAACTAAAATGAGTAAAGGTTAACAATTACTTTGATTTCACAGTTTCACAAAGCAGCCAGTAGATTGTTGAATTCAGAACAGCAACAAAAATTCACTAAGACTTTGTATTAGAGTTACCTTTTCCATAATGCTCCTTCTTAAGAAAAAAATATGAGGCAAAGGTAATGCTTCTTTTAGTCCTTTATTCAATAAATCAACCTTTACCTCGCAAATAAGTTTTACAGTTACCAAATGATGTTATTTCTGTGCCAGCAGATTTTTTTATGCGTGTGTGTGGTTTGTTTTTTTTTTTTTTTGCTTTCTTGTTGTGGTGCTACCAGTTAAGTGAACAAAATGACACTAAAAATTAAGTTCTAGCAACACCTTTCCAAAATAAAACTTCTTAAAGAAAACCAGGCTAGTGAGTCAAGTACTTACAAATATAAAACAAGCATAATTGCATAGATTAACTAGTACAAATTCAAATTCAGACAAAATAAAACAATGAATTTAAATAAATGTAAAAGGCTCTTTCAAGTGTTTTCTTTTTTGCATTAATGTTGCATGCGTTTCCCCTTTACAAGATGTTTTAATTTTTTTTTTTTGGCACAGTTTCTCTTGAATTTAAATATATCTTATTAGGAAAGCAAGATTAAAAAAAGAAATTTTTTTCCATAAGGGTAAGTGAAGATTAATGAAAATATATTTTGGAGCATTTTAAATATTTTATTTGAAAAGAGTAGTCATATATAAAAAAAATTTTAGTAACAAAGTATTTGCTAGTCTTGGTTCAATGAAGTCATCATCATCATGTCCATAGCTGGTCCCAACTATTAGACAGAAACTCCCTCTTGCATTCAAATCTAATCAAATTAATTACCCAAATAACAAATCTAAGAAATTAAATATAATTCTAAATTTAGATGCTTAAAATATAGTCATACTCTGTATTTAGAGATATAAGGTTTGTTTTACTGGCAAAATTTAAAAATTATCCCCTCAAAAATCATTTTATATGTGTGTGGGTATATACACACATATATATTATTTTTCCTTCTATAAGAACCATTTTGTTTGAAAGACTTGGCTTAGATATTTATTAATGTGACTACAGGGTCCTCAAAATAAAAGCAGGCACAGCTGGTTAGTTTATGAATTATGCTGCATTATCAAGTTCGATTAGAAAGAGTGGAATACCCTGTCACCTGATACTTAGAACCATCTGTACCACAAAAAAATGTTTATCTCATAAATTCACCATCAATTTGGTAATCTTTGATATAACTACCCTGTTCTTTTGACTATACGTAATGCAAAAGAAAAACTTTTTAGACTAAACTTTATAACTTCCACTACAATAAAATGGGCACAGATACAATCCTCTACTTAACAATATATAAAAGAAGTTTGGCAGATACAGTCACATTATGGACACCATTTAAACCTGTATTTTATAGCTATAGGTTTTAAGTGTCTTGCCAAAAGCATAATTTCATGATACATAATTTACAAAGTGTCATACTATTTAAAAGTACTCCTATATACAATTTCTTCTTGTAACATGCCTCTGATTTCCAGCAGAAACATTATAAATGCTATCATAAATGAAATCTTTCTTTACAGAATAGACTATGAATCATATCAAAAATGCTTTAGTTCCCATCTTAAAACAGTTGTAAATAAGTATTTTAGGTATATAATTGGAAGTGTAAATAGCCTGCATATAACTATAAAGGAAAAGACTGGGTTCAACAGTACCATATCTGCTTAGAAAGCTCTACCAAGTACAGCACTGTGAGAATAACAGACAACATTTACATATGTATCTATAAATAAATATATATATACTTTTTCTATTGAGACTTTTTTTAAAAGCTTCATGGTTTGAAGAGGTTTTTGCTGTTAATACGTAACAGACATACATTATATTGACCAATCTGATACAAATGTAACTTAATACACTGATTTATAAGCAGCAGTATGGCCCTCCAAGTAGTATGAAAAATGAAAAAAAAATTCCTAATATATAGATTTGAACTATATTAAAGAATCCTTAGCAATTTTCATTAGTGTCATCCTTTAGTGTCCAAACATGAAGAGCATTTAATAAAATTTAACACATAACAAGGTGATTTCTTCAGGATAATTTTGTCAAAGTACCTAAATTTATTATTACACAAAAAGTGAAACTTTTCAATTACTGCTCTGAAAAAAATCAGAGAAAGAATTACAGTATTATTTTTGCTATGCAGCACTACTTTAGATTCATGATGGCATCTCTATCATGATGCTTTTTAAAATGAAGAGTGAAAAAATAATAAAACACTATTTCAAAAATGGTAGCATATTTGGTCAAAATACAAAATATACTAATATAATAGCATTTACATGTTAAAAACAAATATTTAAATGTTGTGTAATCATTCTAATGTGTTCAACATGAAGAACAGCTTTTCTCTTCACAATTGCCACATTTTAATTGATTATCAGTACAACACTTACATGTTTTATAAATAAATTTTACAGGTTTTCTGTTGTAATTTTTTTTTTTGCAAAGTATAACCTACAGCACAGTGATTTATAATTTAAGGTAATAGATATTTTCACATTCTAATTTAGCTTTTACACTATTTCATGCTTCTGAAGCTTTTTTGTTTTTGCTTCAAGATAGAGGTAGATTTAGTAGATTGGGCGTGTCAGACTTACTGCCAAAATGCAATTATCAGCTGTACTGCTATTGTGCAGTTTCCAAGATGCCAGAAAAAATTCAGAACCATTATATGTAATACTTTACCTAAAGTTCTCCTTTTCAAGCTTAAGTTACTAAATAATTTCATATGTATTTAATTGCTCAGTTACAAAAAACAGACAAGACAATAAAAACACAAATATAGGTACACCAAAATAACAACAAAACTATAATGAAAGATTGCATCTGAATGGAAACTTTTTTGTTTTGCTTTTTAAAAGTGCATCGACTTTTTCTTTTCTGTTCTAAGTAAAAACACATCAAACATTCCTACTGACATTGTAACAAAGAAGGTATCTCTGAAACTATCCTTTGTAGCCATTAATTTTTCCCCCACCAAGTTAAAGTTGAAACCCTTCCATTGGTGCTTCCTGCTGCTGAAACACGAACTGTTGCTGACTTTCATCCACCTGAGGTACAATGCTGGGGTCATCTTCCTCTACACCAAAGTAATGTTCAATCAGATCAAAAGCCTTTTGATAAATTTCCTGATTTTCATGGCTTTGCAGAAATTCAATTTTATCCAGACCTGTTATATATATATATATATATATGAAGAAAATTGTTACTCAAGTTTCATCAGATATTTGAACCAAAATAATGAATCAATAACATCTGTCAGTTCATCAGCAATGGGGTTGTTATTCTTATCTAATTTTTGCATATACTGATAGCCAACACCACTTATGTCTTAAACTTCAAGAATGACAGCATAAGGCTGTGTGGTATGAGGAAGTAGCACAGGCCTGGGAATAAAAAGATCACAGGGGTGCCTGGGTGGCTCAGTCATTAAACGTCTGCCTTCGGCTCAGGTCATTATCCCAGGGTCCTGGGATCAAACCCCGCATCCGGCTCCCTGCTCGGCGGGAGGCCTGCTTCTCCCTCTCCCTCTCCCACTCCCCCTGCTTGGGTTCCTGCTTTCGCTATCTCTCTCTGTCAAATAAATAAATAAAATCTTTAAAAAAAAAAAAAGATCACAGACTCCACCTTGCTAGCTGTGTCATTTTGCCCAAATAAGTTTGGTTTCTCTATACATTAGTTTCTCAATTTTAAAATGACAGTTTTAGAGTATGTAACTCCAAAGGTCCTTTCTAGAGTAATTATGCTATTTATAAAAAGCACAAAAAGGATAAGCATCAAAATAAACACAAATGAAGAAACTAAAAGGTGAGCAAACTAACACACACACACATTCTCTCAGAGAAAGAGCCAGAGGAGATCAATATGGAATAAGTACTATTTACAAATCCATGTAGCTACTGTATATATACCAAAAGTACAAACTATAAGTGAAACTGAAAAAGCCTATTTTTGCAAAATAAGCAAAATCTAGAGCACTCTATTTTATTGCTTACAGGAAGAAAAATCTACACTAAGTCTGGGTGATGCTGAATATATTTTTCATTTAATTACAGGTAAACCTCTTCAGTTATATCATTGCAGAATAGTACTGGAAGTACCAGCCAGAGCAACTAGGCAATAAAAAGAAGTAAAAGCCATCTAACTCAAAAAGGAAGAAGTAAAACTATCACCATTTGCAGATGACATGGTATTATATATAGAAAATCCTAAAGACTCCACCAAAAAACTTAAAACTAATCAATGAATTCAGTAAAGTAGCAGTATACAAAATCAGTACAAAAATTTACTGCATTTCTAAACAACCATAACAAACTATCAGAAAGAGAAATTAAAAAATAATCCCACTTACAAGTGCATCAAAAAGAATAAAATACCTAGGAATACATTTAACCAAGGAGGTGAAAGACCTGTACATTGAAAACTATAATGAAAGAAACTGAAGATGATACAAATAAATGGAAAGATATTCTGTGCTCATGGATTGGAAGAATTAATATTGTTAAAATGTCCATACTACCCAAAGCAATCTACAGTCTACAGATTCAATATACTCTGTATCAAAATACCAATGGCATTTTTCACAGAAATAGAATAATCCTAAAATTTATGTGAATATATATATATACACATATATATTAAAGATTTTATTTGTTAGAGAGAGAGCACACAGAGGGAGAGTGAGAGGGAGAAGCAGATTCAATAAGCAAAGAGCCCAATGTGGGGCTCGATTCCAGGACCTGGGGATCATGACCCGAGCTGAAGGCACACTTAACTGAACCACTCAGGTGCCCCTATATTGAAGCACAAAGAACCCCAAATAGCTAAAAGCAATCTTAAGAAAAAGAACAAAGCTGGAGGCATCATACTCTGATTTCAAACTATACTATAAAGCTATAATAATCAAAACTTACTGGCATAAAAACAGATCAGTGGAATGGACTAGAGAGCCCAGAAAGAAATCCACATATAAAATCAATTAATTTACTACAAAGGAGCAAAGAATGTAACATGCAATGGGGAAAGGGCAGTCTCTTCAAAAAATGGTGCTGGGAAAACTGGACAGTCACATACAAAAGAGTGAAACTGGGCCCCTAACGTATACTGTACACAAAACAAACTCTGAATACATTATTTGAATGTAAGATCTGAAACCATAAAAGTAGAAGAAAACATTGGTGATAAACATTTGACACTGGTCTTGGCAATATTTTGGATTTGACACCAAAAGCAAAGGCAACAAAAGTCAAAATAAACAAGTGGGGATTACATCAAACTAAAAAGCTTCTGCACAGCAAAGGAACCCATCAACAAAATGAAAAGATAACCTACAGAATAGGAGACAATATTTGCAAGTCATATACCTTAAGGAGTTAATGCCCAAAATATATAAAGAACTCAGCACCAACTCAACACCAAAAACAAGCAATTTGGTTAAAAAATGGGCAGAGGATCTGAACATTTTCCCAAAGAAGACAGATATCCAACAAGTACCTGAAAAGGTGTTCAATGTCAGTAATCATTAGGGAAATTTAAATCAAAACTACAATGAAATAATTACCTCACCATCTGTTAGAATGACTATTATCAAAAAAACTAGAAATAACAAGTGTAGATGTGGAACAAATGGGACCCTGGTGCACTGATAGTAGGAACGTAAATTGGTGCAGCCACTACGGAGGCTCTTCAAAAAATTAAACTACTCCCCAAAAATAGAACTACCACATGATTTAGCAATTCCATTTCTGGGTATTTATCCAAAGAAAATGAAAACGCTAACTAGAAAAGACATCTGTTACCCCCATGATCATTGCAGCACTATTTACAGTGGCCAAGATATATAAGCAATGTAAGTGTTTACTGATGGTGAATGATTTAAAAAAAAAACTGTAGTATATATATGTATATAATAAAATATTATTCAGCCATAAAAGGAATGATATCTTGCCATTTGTGACAACATGGATGGACCTTGAGGGCATTATGCTAAATAAAATAAGCCACACAGAGAAAGACAAATACCATATAATCTCACATGTATGTAAAATCCAAAAACAAAAAACAAAACAAAACAGAATACCAAGCTCATAGATACAGAGAACAGACTGGTGGTTGCAGTGGGGGAAGTTGGCAAAATGCGTGAAGGAAGTCAAAAAGTACAAACTTCTAGTTATAAAGTCATGGGATATAATGTACGGCATGAGGACTATAGTTAATATTGTATTTTATGTATGTTTAAGTTGCTAAGAGAGTAAATCTTAAAAGTTCTCATCGTAAGAAAAACATTTTGGAACTATGTATGGTAATGGTTGTTAACTAGACTTATTATGGTGATCATGATAGTTTTACAGTATATACACTGAATCATTATGCTGTACACCTGAGACCAACTTGTAATGTTATATATCAATTAAAAACAAAAAGACTTGACTATAATGATACATTTTGAACAGACTGCTTACCATATGCTTCTTCAATGAGAGCACAGTATGGATTAATGCCTATTCCATTCTGCTTAGATTCTTGTTCTCCAAGACGTAAAATATTTTCAAGTCCATTTAAAGCCACTTGGACTATTTTAGAGTCCATAACAGTCAATAGGTCACAAAGTGGTTTAATGCAACCTAAGGCTACCAAATACCTTCAGAGTGATTTTAAAAAAAAGTAGAGAAAAAAAACATTTAAAAAGACTTAAGTATTATTTATAGCAAATATTCTTCAGTGAAATGTTCTACAAACAATTAAGAAAAGTATTTTTATACAAACTCAAACATTAAAACATTTAAATTTTCACTTACATAGGAACCTGAAAACCTCTTTCTACTCTATTTTCATTTAACATAATTAGCAATAAATGAGATAACAAATATTACAAAAATATACATACAAGCAAATAGGTACCTGGGCTGTTTCTGCATGGCATATGAGTAGTACTAAGAATAATAGTGGCTTCAAGGTGCTACTATTTAAAGGTGAGCTTATGTACACACACTGGGGTCATATGGGAGTAGGTAGAAATGAAGAGGGAGAAGGGATATTCAAATCATATTTCCCATAAAAACAATCACAGCTGATGCTCTAAAATACCACCTGTGCTTCAGAAGCATATAGAAGGTTTCTAGGACTATCATAACACAATTAAAAAAAAAAAAAAGAAGAAGGCTTCTAGGAGCAAAACATGCTATGTTGCAAATAATTTTAATAAACAATGTTCACAAAAGTTATTCCACTCATTTTTTAATACTTTGTCCTTTTCTAGTTTTTATTAGCTCTTTTCCATTCTCTATAATATAAAGTAACTGATTTATTTACTTGGAAAAAAGTCCATTAAGGCTAAAGGAAAAAAAGATATACTGAAGCCAGACTGCATGGCTTCAAGTCCCAATTCCACTCCTTATTAGCTGTGTGACCTTGAGTGACTGCTTAGTGCCTCAGTTTCTCCATTTTAAAATGGGGATAATAACAGTACCAAGCTCAGAGAGTTGCTATAAAAACACAGTTAAGCATTCAATAAAAGTTAGTTTCTACTTTCCTTTTAAAAAAAAAAATACATACCTTCACTAGAGCACTCACTTGCCATATACTATACTATAACTAATCAATATATTTGTTGAATGAATATCTCATAGCGGTATGAAGTTAAAGGACATAAAATATATGAAAGTACTGGATACTCTCCTGGCACTCAATAACTAAAATGACTTAACACAGCAACGGGCAATATCAGACATTCAATAAATATTAGTGGTATGCATGCTGAAATCAATCTGAGATTCAAGATCTCCTCCGATATTTGTAGAATTAATGAAATGGTGAAAATGGTTAGAAAAAATAATGATCTCAGTTTGGACACTTGATTCACATCAATAAATTTAAGTAATAATATATGGACTAGACATAATAATGAAAATAATTTGAAAAAAATACAACTATTTGTAGGTGAACAAAGAAACTTTGGTTCCCAAAGCAGATAAAAATTATATTAGTTTATAAAATAATGCAAGCTAGAACGGGGGAAGATCTTGTTTTATTACTCTTTATATTCATAACATAATGAGATGGAAATGTAATGGAAAGAGGTAGAATGGAAAATAAAAAGCAGAAGAGATGTTATCAACATACAGAAATATAAATCTAAAGACACCAAGATAATAGTACAAATGAAGGCAGTAAGACAAAGATCTCACAAGTTATTTCAAAATCCTCAGTGATTTGTAAAATAGTTAGTAGCCTTATTTCCTGTTTTATAAATTAAGACATAAATACTCATTAGAAGATACTTCCTAAACAGTCACTTCAAGAAACCTAAAAAGTCCTGAGTTTCACAGACAAATCCATAGAATAAGAAAATTCTGTAGGAAGTCAAGCTTTTATACAAGTGCGAAGTAGAACCTTGCTATGGGGGAAAAGAGAATAAAAGCACAAGATATTAAGAAATTTAGGAATCAATTCTGATCATAAAAGTTGTGATGATTACAAATAACAATGATAATACCAGCTAATCTTAGTAGAGAATTTAATGTTTAGGCACCATGTTCAGCACTGTAAATGAATCCCATTTAATTATCAAGAGACTACCATAAGGTATTATCTGTTAATCAAATTCATTTAAAAAATGAAGAAACTGTGGATTAATTAGGTAAAATGGTTTTGTCAAGGTCACAAAACCTTTACTGAGGGAACAAGATTTTAAAGCAGCCTGACTTCAAAGCCCATATACCTAGTATTTATGTTGTTAGTAAAAGAAACAAGTAAACAACAAAAGGCCTATCAAAAAAGCTATCATAAAAAAGAAAAAAAGAAAACTAGTATAGAGAAAGAAAAGATACCATCCACAGGTAAGGCTAACAACTGACTAAGAGAACATCACTATACAAACAAATGTCTATTTCAGTATTTAATTTTATTTTTAATAATGATTTTAAATAACTGGATGTTCAAATTCATTACTCATTTCTATATAATAAAGTCACATGCATGTGATTCTAATGGTATAAAAAATATTTAATGTCCATCAGAGTATATTTTGCAAATTAATATAAACTGTTCTTTTTCAGATTTTTAATCTCTGATTTTTCATAAATAGTCTGCCAAGGCAAGTGATGTTAATTATCCTTTACTGAAAAAACAAAACAAAAACTACTATGAATGAATAATACAACTGATGTAACAAATGCTTTCATTTCACATTAAAATGACTTACAAATAACGTTTTGGTTTCATCAACAAATAAAAAGTATGTAGTACTTCATTTTGTCCCATTTACATTTAAAAAAATAAATTAAAAAACTCTATCACACCTTATTTGTTCTGGAGTACCTCCTGATGTTGCATTAGTTATAGCCCAAGCTGCTTCTTTCCTGGTGCGAAACTCTGCTTTCTGAAGAATCTCAATCAAAACAGGAAAAATATTTGCATCTATAACAGCCTGAGGAGGAAAAATGATAAACAGTGCCAATACTGTTTTAAAAATGTTATTAAGTAGAGAAATTGTAAGACCCATTGGCTTTAAAATGTCACGTCACGCTTTTTGGAAATAAAAATCTTTGAAAATCTTTCTAATCTTTGGAAATCTTTCTAATCTTTTTTTTTTTTTAAGATTTTATTTATTTATTTGACAGAGAGAGAGAGACAGGGAAAGAGGGAACAGAAGCAGGGGTAGTGGGAGAGGGAGAAGCAGTCTTCCCGCTGAGCAGGGAGCTTGAAGGGGGGCTCAATCCCAGTTCCCTCGATCATGACCTGAGCTGAAGGCAGAAGCTTAAAGACTGAGCCACCCAAGCGCCCCTCTTTCTAATCTTTCAACAGTACTTTCAAGACTGGAAAATATATTAACAGAATATTAATTTTAAAGATGACAAAGCAGGGGCACCTGGGTGGCTCAGTTGGTTAAGCGTCTGCCTTTGGCTCAGGTCATGATCCCAGAGTCCCGGGACTGAGCTCCAAATAGGGCTCCCCATCTGCTTCTCCCTCTGCCCCTCACCCCGCTCATGTTCTCTCTCACTCTCTCTGTCTCTGTCTCAAATAAATAAAATATTTTAAAAAATAAAATAAAAAAATAAAGATGATAAAGCACAAGGTAGATACTTGATCAAAATGGGCAAGTAATTTTTGACTCAAGAAGCCTGATAAGACCCTAATAAATCATTACTTAAAAGTTTTGAGAGGAAGATTATTACCTAACTTATTTAAAACTAATAAAAATCAGGGCGCCTGGGTGGCTCAGTTGGTTAAGCGACTGCCTTCGGCTCGGGTCATGATCCTGGAGTCCCGGGATCGAGCCCCACGTTGGGCTCCCTGCTCAGCAGGGAGTCTGCTTCTCCCTCTGACCCTCTTCCCTCTCGTGCTCTCTCTCTCTCATTCTCTCTCTCTCAAATAAATAAATAAAATCTTTAAAAAAAACTAATAAAAATTAATCCCTTTTAAGACTAGCCATATGTGTCCAGCACCGTGGGCAATTTTATACACACACCCACACACAATTCCTCCCTAGACCACTATAAATGAATGTTATTATTTTAAAGGAGAAAAGGCCATGTTCTGTAAAATCCTTTTCAAGAATTTAAGTAACTCATTAAAAAAAAAAAGCACTGCTAAAATGCTGACTTTTGTCCAAACTGACTTAAGAGATCTTCCTGTTTTCTTAGATCTGAAAGGCGTTTACCTGAATCTGAGCTCTATTTCCAGCAGTGATGTTAGAAACAGTCCAGCAGGCTTCTTTTCTGATTGATTCCTTTGGGCTACTCAGTAAGTGTAAGAGACATGGTAATGCAGAGCAATTCAAAATTACCTGAAACAAAAACCAGAAATGGAAACAGAAAGTTTTATAGCAAAAAACTACAGAAAGATAGACTGATTTATAAAAATACAAAAATCACTCTTGAAAAACTAAATTAAGAAAAAAGAAATTCCTCTCAAAGTAAAACTTAGGTACTTGCTACCTTCTACTCTTTCCACTTCGCCAAAACTTGGTGCAGTAAAGCGCTCTGTCAAACCACTAAATTGAGAATAAGCAGGACACCAGAGGTGTGTCCTTCATGTTTACGAATATACTCAAGAATTCAACTGGTACGACAATTCAAGAGAGATTTAGTGACTGGTCAGGATCCAAACTCTAGTTTTGCCAAATGAGATGATGAAAAAAAGATGATGAAACAGTTTGAAAGTACCTAATTCCATAACTGGTAAGAAACCTCAATGTATAGAGTAAGTCAATTTTTTTCATTAAAATTTTTTACTGTTCTACTTTTCTTTTGTAAAGAAGTAGGTTCTGCTTTGTCCCTTTACATTCTTCATTCCATGGCATAATTAATTATGTTCCTATTTTCAGAATACCCACAATGATTTACATTAAATTTACTTGGTGAAGAATGTATGAAACAGTGTACCAAAATTCTGTTGAAGAGTATTATGTTTAGAAGGGCATTCTCATTTAAAGAGATATTTTAAATTAGTAACTCAAATTACTAAGGATCAACTATTTAATAACTAATATATCTAAATAGGATTAAATAAGATTAAACCTGAAAGATAATATGTAAATTAGTATAAAGTTTAAGTTATGGTGGCAAGCAAAGGAGAATCTAATGTGCGACAGTTTAAGTTTCTATCTTCAAGAAAGATTGCTCCAGATCTAAAGTCAATCTTGACATCACACCTTTTCTGGTATCTCACCATCCTCCAAAAGACAGAGAGACAGACAGACACACACACACATAGTTACTAACCAGGAAAATGTTTCCTTTCTATCTTTCCTTCCATTCCCATAATCTAGGTCTTCAATCTACTATAAAAGGACCTCCCATTTCCAACCAATCCCATGTTTAAACTATTTATAATTAATCACCCTTTCACTAACAGTTCCTTCTCCGGTCAAGCTTAATGTCTCTTAAATACAACCCACACATGTCTGCCTTTGTACCTATGTTCACATAAATCTCTTCTAGTTTACTAAAGTTCTTCCCCAACTTTAAGATATAGCTTTAATTCCAACTTCTTTATGGAATCTACAAAGATTTCTCAGCATAGTAATCTCTTTTTTAAACTTCTATAGCATTTACTGACTGACCAACTCTCAGCAAACATACACTAACTTGGGTAATTTGCTTTGCTTTAATATATATTTTCTCTTCAATTTTATTATAAATCCCTCAAGAGCCAACCTCCTATCTTGTACTTCTATATATCGATATAGATCTAGGATAGTGCTTTCACATACAGGTATTCAAGGTTGAGCACTTATCATCAAGAATATGCTGTCACATTATAGATGCCTATATAGTTATGGTAATGCTAAAGTCTTGATTAATATGTAACCAAGTATGAAGTATCTAGTATGAAACTAGATAAATTTCTTAAAATCCATTATCTTAACAATTTATCATATTAAAGTCTGAACTCACCTGTGTTTGAATATCATCACCAGTCACAATATTACCAACTGCTCTTAATGCAGGTGATACAACTTTATAATCATTGTGCCTAAAAATAATAAAAATATGAACTTACATACTATGCAAGAGTTAAAATTTACAAAAAATTTGCAAAAATTATACAAAATAGTCCTGTATACTCTTTACCCAGAGATCCCACTCAAGTTTCACTAATTATGCCAGTAATACTTCTGTAATAAAGAATCTAAGACAGGATTATGTATTAGACCCAATTGTCATGTCTCTAGTCTCTTTCAATTCAAAACAGTTCCTATTTTTTCCTTTATTTCCTGACCTTGACATTTATAATGATCATAAACCAATTATTAGGTTTTGTCCAATGTTTCCTCATGATTAAGACACAAATTATATACTTTTAGCTAGGATATCACAAATGCAACCATCTTTTCATTACATAGGATAGCATCTGATACCTGTTTTGTCCACAATAGTAGCACTGAACTCCAGTCACTTAAAATGGTGTGTGTCAGATTTTTCTACTTCAACATTACTGTTTTTCCCCTTATAATTAATATTTTTGAGAGGATATACTTTTAGACTATGTTAAATCCCATTCCTTATCCCACTTTCACCAACCACTACTTTCACCACTTCTTGATGTGTACTGTCTGAATTATTATTAATATTGTTGCCAATGGTAATTTTGTAATATTATCATTATATGCTTTTTCAGTCTATCTATTGATGTACCTACTTATTTTGGTGTGGACTCATGGATTCCTATTTTATTCAATGCTCTAACATATTACTATAATTTATTTTAATGCTCAAATCATCCAAAGTTTGGAAGTTTGAATGGTAGGAGTCCCCTTAAGTGGGTTTCTGTGTCCTTTTGATATTTCTCCATTCTTTGAGCACTTATTACTTTATGGGGTCATTTTATTTTTTCTCAATGCCAGCCCTAGAATCAGCCATTTATCCAAGAATTTTGGTTCCTGTTAATGAAAAGTAGTTTTTAAAAACCAAGATTTGGTGTGTTCAGCTTTTTAGTACAGAAGTGTCAGTACTCACAGGGCCTTTAAGAGCTTACGTGTGTGCGCACACACATATATCTATTTATTTCTACATCTCTTTATGTTTAAAGCCATGAGTTCACATTGATATCTCCAGTTCTCATCTAATACCATAATATTATTCTGGCTTTCCTCCTTTCTGTATCTCCATTCTCTTAGAGTAAGAAACTGGCTTCTGATCCAGCTAGGCTGTTATCCATCATGTGTTGTTCCAGCCTGCTTGCTATTCTGCTCTAGTGCCATCCTCAAGCTTGAGCCCTGATCCCCTCATTGGACCTGCCTGCCTACCCTCCTCAGGTGTTGTCTTTGGACTAGAGCCACGACCCCTTATCAGACCTTTCTTCTTTGTGCCATCTGCTTTGTTTGAGCCTACCTAATGGCTTTTTGACAAAAGGAAGTAGTATAATAAATCTTTTTAAAGAAAAAGATGAAGAAACTATCTTTTTAAAACAAATTCTCTTAGTTTTTAACTTCTTTTATAAAAAAAAAATCTGTTCTTTTTAAAGAAGGTAGCAATAATAGCCTAGCAAGTGAAATACTAAAACAAGTGAAATACTAAATGTTTTCACTTATATGGACTTTTACACAAATTAGTTACTGTAATGAACAACTAACTAGATTACCGGTTCTGTGAGAGCAGGTACCGAGTTCTATATTTCATTAACAATATGTTGTGCAATACTCTAGCAGGTAACAGGCATTCCATATATAACTGTTGAATTAAGTCCCTGACATTCATAAAAAGATTAAAACTAATGAAATACATTCACAAGATTATTAGTTCCAACTAAAGGATGAGATACAAATTTAAAAAGGTCAACTTTTCAGCATTATAGCTATTCTGAAAAGTGGGGTTGATGGCTTTTCAATTCTTCTGAAGATTCTTCTGAATATTCTCAAGATAACTCTTGAGATATTTATAAGGCCATTACTCTACCTGCTAAATTTAATACACAATCATATAATTATTAATCATAAATTGTAGTTACATCAAAAGTTCCACCAATCTTCGACAGACTCCAGAATCAATGACTGCTTGAATTTTATCATTGGGTCCATCAGAAAGATAAGAAAGGGCCCAGCACACATCTGCTAATACATCTGGGTCACTGCTAAACAACAATCGTGACAAGACATTTAAGCAAGGTGAAACCTGGAAGAAAAGAGCCAATATTTAACAATTTTCTCTAAGACTGAGTTTCTTTAGGAAAATACAGAAACCCATTTTAAAACAAAAATTTAATGCTATAAAAATACCGGAGAAATTAAAACATTCTATTGTTTTAAAAAATTATGATCATATATATGAACATATAACCAATTGTTTCCAATTAATCTTTTTTTTGAAGATTTATTTATTTATTTTAGAGACAGAGAGAGAGGGCACAAGCTGGGGGAGGGAAAGAGGGAGAGAGGGAGAGAGAGAGAGAGAGAAAGCAGACTCCCCGCTGAGCAGTGAGCTCAACACAGGGCTCGATCTCAGGACCTGAGATCATGATCTGACCTGAAACTAAGAATCAGACGCTTAACTTACTGAGCCACCCAGGTGCCCCTCCAATTAATCTTACATTAAATAAGATATGTGGTAATTTAAAATTAAGAGTAATGAAATACATATTTGATATCCCCTATGTTTAAATCACACACAGAACACACCCAAAAAAGGCATACCAAAGCTAAGAGAAGTAAAGATGTTTTAGTTAAGTATTTAATATGATCATGAAATATGATCCAACTGAAATAAACCTCACCCTACTTATTACATGTACATTATTGGAAACAAATCTAATAATCAGTTGAGGACTAAAGGTGTAGAAAATACAAAAAGAAATCTGAAGGGTTTTTAAATGAAAGTCACTAATAAACTGCACTTCTTAATGTACCGAAACCCTGAATCTTCAATTACAAAAAAAGAAAAACCACATACATGACAACAGGTTTTAGTCCCCCTAGCATTAATATTACAACTACTTAGTTGTGAAATGAGCATATCACTTCACCTCTCTGAGACTCAGTTTCCAAATCTGTGAAACAAAGGCTGAATTAGACAAATTCTATGATCCTTCTTTTCTCAAATCAGACAGTCGTAGATTCACTAGCTGTATGACCATGGGAAAATTACCTAACATCTCTGAAACCCAATTTCTTCATTTATAAAAGAGGGATAAAACAGTACTGTTAAATTAGTAAGAATGCATGTAGCATCTTAGAACAGTACCTGACATATAGTAAGCACAGAGATGTTCGCCCTTTTTATTGCCATGATCAGTATTGACTCTATATTCCTTAAAGTTTTTTTTAAGAGGTTTTTTTTTTAAGATTTTTATTTATTTATTTGACAGAGAAAGAAAGAGAAAGGGCACAATCAGGGGGAGCAGCAGGCAGAGGCAGAGGGAGAAGCAGCAGGGAGCCCGCTATGGGGCTCGATCCCAGGACCCTGAGATCATGGCCTGAGCCAAAGGCAGACGCTTAACCAACTGAGCCACCCAAACACCCCAAGTTGTTTTTTTTTTTAATCAGCAACCTAAAGTATCCCTCAGATAAGAGCTGTATACTAAATTTAGATGTGCCACAAATAAAGAGTAATGACAGCTTTTTTAAGGTTCTAGTACTTAAGATGAATTTTCTCTTTACCTCTATTTTAAAGATTGCCAGTACATAAACTATAACCTTCTGAAAATACTTATCTCTCTTCTCTGCTGGGCCCTTCTGTACGGATGACCCCAGGGCCCAGGAACAAAAAAAAACAGTTTGCTTACAAAAAGATATGCTTGTAAGTTAGTAAAACAAATCTGCACAACTGGATCCTTTCCGAACAAACATGCCTTCACCCTTGCCAATGACCTCCTCTTCCTCAAACAGAGAAATGTGAGAATCATTTTTTAAAGCAAATATAAATTTTTGAGTTAAAAAAATCAGCATACTGATCCATATCTTTTTACTGATTTAAAAAATGAAGCATCACAGATTTCTAGTTTTAAGGGAGCAAAATAAAAACACTTCTGAGCCACTGTCTTCTCAGAAACAAGGGAAAGAAAGAGAAATACAAATTCGATCTCTGAGGAGTGCAGCAGACATCTGTAATCATGCCCATAATATATCAGGGACAGGATTATAAATGAGGAGAGAAAAGTGACACCTCTATGCCTGCAGAGGGAACTACCAATAAGAAGAAAGCTAATTTAAAAAAAGAAGAAGAAGAAGAAAGCTAATTTATCCTCCAATCATCACCCCAAAGGGCCTCAAGAATCAGAGGTGCCAGCTATCACAGAAGGCACAGGAGAGCAATGATGCTAAAACAGAAAGAAAGCAAGCTTAAAAAGCTAAATGAGAAAGAGGTTAGACTATAGGTAGGTGTCTAACATTCTCAATGCTACAAAAGACTAGAGGTTTATTTTAAGGAGAAACTGAAAAACAAGAAGTGAACTACAGAAACTGAACTTGGGGTATCAGACATAGACAAGTTTGAAATAAAACATGAGAACAGAAATCACAGAGATTAAGTAAAAGTTTACATACTGACTGATGAAAACCTCTAGTCCTCTTCCAATGCCCAGCTCCCACATCTCCAGTAGTATTATCTACTCTACACCTCAACCCAATCTATTCACTTCGCAGGAGGAGACTGGAAAATCTGTCTCTGGAGAAACAGAATGGTCTCAGAAAACATATAGAAATTCTGAATTCCTCAAAGAAAACATGGTTCTGCCACCCGTTTACTCTATAATGAAGCCCATGAAAGGACAAGTCTATACACCCACCTCTATACCCATTTTCCATTTAGCTTTTAGTGTCTGCCTCCTAAGTATGTCCAGAGTGCCCAGGATCACAAATTATATGAGGAGATCTCCCAGTAAAAAAGGACTAAAACAAACAAACCACAAACAAAACAAAAACATACAAAGAAACAGAGACACCAGAAAAAAGAAAACTTCAAAAAAATTATAAATCCTCAGGAAATCAATTTGCTGGGTCCATAAAAAAAGCTGTAACACCTATACAGAAAAGTCTATCTAAAGATGAGCAATCAAGAACAAAAAAAATTCTTGAAAATATGATTGTAAAAATAAAAATTTCCAAAAAAATGTGAATGATAAAATCTCTCATAGAAAATCACAGAAAATTTACCCAACAAAAGTCTTAAGCCCTATTAATGTGAATTACACTGTAAGTTTGGAACACATAAGTAAACAAAAAGAGACAAAGATTCCTAACTCTAAGGAGTTTATATTTTAGTGAAAGAAAGATTTTTTTTTTAAATTAAATAGGTAATAAATTTTTAAAAACATGTATTATGTTAAAAGATGCTAAGAAAAAATTGGAGTAAAATGTGGAGGTCAGTGGCTGGGGTAGTAAGAGATTACATTATTATGTAGGGTAGTCAGAGTACAGCTCATGGAAAAGGTAACTTATAAGCAAGCATTTAAAGAAAATGAGGGAATTATGTAGATATTAAGCATTAAATTGTAGGCCAGTGGTTCTCAAAGTGTGGTCCATGGACCCCTGAAGGATTCTTGAAACCTTGGAAGCAATCTTTAATGCCAAAATTTTCATAATTATACTAACACATAATTGGTCTTTTTCATTTTATTGACACTTGCACTAAAGCTACAAAAGCAATGGTGGGTAAAACTCAGCATAAATCAAGGCAGTGGTATCAAAATGTACCACAGATCTTTGTATTCTTTATGTTCACATAATTGCAAAGAGGCCAGTGGGGGGAGGGGGGAGGGTGCCTATTTAAGAATTACCTTGTAGAAGCAGTAAAAATTACTAATTTTATTAAAACTCAATTCTTGAATAAATGTCTTTTGAAAACATTGTGAGATGAAATGGGAAATATGCATATACACACACACACACACATATATACATATAAAATATATTTACTGCCTATTTGAGAACCAACTGCAGATGTTAACATGATACTTCACCCCTACATCCTTCAGCATGTATCTCCTAAGAAAAATGGCATTTCTTTACATTCTTTTAAGACATTGTTATTGTCACATCCAAAATTTTTTCATTGGTACAATAGTATTATCTAAGGTCTAAAGCAAATTTAAATATTTTAATTTCAATCCATGATCTAATCAGTAAACACTGCATTTACTTGTTATATCTCACTAGTATCTTAAAAAAATCAGGTTTATTGAAGAATAAATTACAGTAAAAATAATTCTTTTTAGGTGTACAGTTCTAATGAGAGTTTTGACAAATACATTCAGTTGTACAGCTACCACCCAATCAAGATACAGAATATTTCTATCATCTTTAAAACTACCCTCCTGTCCCTTTCAGGCAATCACTGATCTGATTTTGTTTCTATAGTTTTGTCTTTTCCAAAATATTATATTAACAAAATATACAAGATATAGCATTTGTGTGTGGCTTCTTTTGTTTAGCTTAATTCTTGTGAAATTCACTCATGTTGTTGCATGTACCAGTAGCTTCTTCTTTTATATTGTTGAGTTATATTCCATCATACGAATGAAACATAATTTGTTTATCCATACACCAGCTATTGTACGTTTGGGCTGTTTCCAATTTTTGGTGATTATGAATAAAGCTCTCATAAACATTTTTGTACAGGTCTTTTTGTACACATACTATGTCCTATTCCTTGGGTAAGTACCATATTGCTAAATAGCACAGTAACAAACTGTAACACATCAAATATGTCATATTAGCATGGTAAATGACTTTTCTAATATGAAGTCCTTCTACAAGTATTAATTGGGATTCTTCTGTTAAAAAGAGCTTTCTTTTCCCATTTTTAGTATTAGGATAGACTCACAGATTCTTTTTTTTTTTTTTTAGATTTTATTTATTTGTCAGAAAGAGAGAAGAGAGTGCGTGCACACACAAGCAGGGGAAGCAGCAGGTAGAGGGAGAAACAGACTCCCTGCTGAGCAGGGAGCCTGATGTGGGACTCGATCCCGGGACCCTGGGATCATGACCTGAGCCGAACGCAGACGCTTAACAACTGAGACACCCAGGCACCCCCAAGGAAAGGAAATACTTTTAATACATTGAATAAAAAGAATCTGGGGTGCCTGGGTGGCTCAGTTGTTAAGGCTCAGGTCATGATCTCAGGGTCCCGGGATCGAGTCCCACACAGGGAGCCTGCTTCTCCCTCTCCCTCCGCCTGCCACTCCTCCTGCTTGTGCTGTCTCTCCCTGTGTCAAACAAAAAAATAAAATCTTAAAAAAAAAAAAGTATTTCCTTTCCTTAATTCATCTTGATCCTCAAATAGTACCAAATTTGGCTAGAGGAACCCCTACCTGAATATACTTCAGAAGTAGAGCCAACAGGATTTACTGATGCAGTGAATGTAGAGAATGAGATAAAAGAGAAAGCAGGCAAAAAAAGTTAAAGCACCTCATTTAATAATGGAAGATGAAATTCTATTAACTGATAGGAAAGACTGTTGGTACAGAAGGTTCTGGGGGAAAAGAATAGGAATTACATTTTAAATATGTTAGGTTTAAGATGTCTATTAGATATCCAAATAAAGATGCTGAGTTTGGAGTTAAAAAGAAGATCTGAGCCAAGCACTGAAATCTGGAAGTTGCTGGCATGTGGATGACATTTAAAGTCACAGAATGGGCAATATCAATAAGGAATTGAATGCAGATAAAGATAAGAAAAAGCCAAAACCATTCACTTTGTACTCTCAACTTTAGTAGGAAAAAAGAGAAGAGGAACTAATACATGAAACTGAGAAGAAGCAATCACTGAGGTAGAAGGAAAACTTAAGAGAGTAGTGGCCTGAAAACCAAGTGGAAAAAAATTACATAGGAAGAGGGAGTGATCAAATATGTCATATGAAGGCAATAGCTCAGGTAAGATGAAGACTGAGAAATCACCACTGTGATGCAGCAAGTCATTTAAGATGAGGTCTAAACACTGACCCCTGGATTTCACAATGTGAAGACACATGTGCCCTTAGTGAAAGCAGATTCAGTGCAGTGACTGAGGGAAAATTCTGACTGGAGAGGATTCAACAAGAATGAAAGGAGAGAGAGTAGACAATGAGAATAGACAAATGAGGAATTTTGCTATAAAAGGAAGCAAAGAAATGGGGTGGAAATAAACATGGGAGCTAACAGGGCTTTCAGGGACTAAGAAAAGATTTAATATGAAAGAAATAACAGTATATTTTTATAGTATTGAGAATGATGTAGGAGAGAGTAAAACAATTACTAATGTTGGAGAGGAAAGGAGTGATGGACCTGGAGCAACGACCCTAAATGGGAAAACAGAAAGCTATGTAGTGTCCAAACAAATGAACTGACTTTATAAAGAAGCGTGGCTAAAGTAACCAACAATGACAGGAATGTATAGTAGTACAAATGATGACAAGATGGCAAATGTAATAATGGTAGTAATCTATGGAAGTTCTCTTCAGAGTGCTTCAATTTTCTCAGTGAAGAAGCAGGGTCATAAACTGAGAGTGAGGATGGAGAAGGAAGCAGAGGTAGGATGGAAGAGAAAATAAAAAACAGTCTCCTAACTGAAAAATCCTTTCTTTTTTTGCCAGCTATTAAAGTAATATCTACCATTATAAATGTGAATTGACCTGAAATTAAGATAACCACATGGCTTCTCAAGATATTCATATAACTTCTCAAAGTCCTTAATGTTCCATTAGATATCTCATAAAGGCAATCATTTTTTAAAAGGAAGCTTAGAAAATTGTGGTTTAGACTACCAGTTTTACAAATTATAAATTTTATAAATTTCAGTTTTTTTCAAATAAGCAATTCTTCAGGAAAAGCATCTCTATAAGACAGTTTTTAAAAATGAGTCCTTTATAATAAAGTAGATGATTGTTATTATAAAAATTTAAAAAAATCTTTACTGCTTGTCTATGGCTAAAGAAGTCTTAAAAAACCATGTAATATAATTACACAAAAAATCTCAAAATTTAACAATGCCTAAAAAAAATTCCAACACTATTACTAAGTAGAAAAAAAAGAAAAATGAAATATGGCATTTTAAACTAATTATATATTTACAACTATTATCACATAATTATTATCTCAACATATACACATAGAGATGCACACTATTTTAAAAGCAAAGGGTAAAAACCTCCAAATTCTTAAAAGGAATGTATTTTAAAGAAATTTAAAATGAAAAGCAATGCATAAACCAAAGTTCACTGAGTAAAAACTCAATCAAAACAGTTATCCCATACCATTTTTTAAGAGGTAAAATAAAGAAATTACTATAATTGCTAAAACCATGAATCTACATACAATTAGCAAGCCAATTCTACATATGCAAGTTTAAACCTACAAATAGCTGGTGAAGGATTCACCATCATGAGTTGAATTGACCCTTATTATCTCCTCAGACAAAATATGAACATTTTTTTCCTTTCAATTCTATAATAATCATTGCTAAATGATGATTTTATATAGAATGTTTAAAAAAAAAGGTCATTGAGGGGTACTTGTGTACCACATAAATATTCTTTTCCTTGTATTATACCCAGTTCAAATACTCATCCCTTATCCTTCTACTATTAAAGTGACAGTTATAAAAAATTCTTTTAAACTAACTAAGGCCATTGCTGCAATATTATTTCATAACTTGCTTCCTTAGGGAGCAGTGGTATATAGTTTACTCAAAACTTTTCTAAGATATTTATCTATTAAACCAAATTTCTGATTAAAACAATAATTTTGGGGGCGCCTGAGGTGGCTCAGTAAGTTAAGCATCTGACTCTTGATTTTGGCTCAGGTCATGATTTCATGGGTCATGAGATCAAGCCCCGCACTGGGGCAGAGGGAGGGAGGCATGGTCAGCAGGGAGTCTGCTTGAGATTCTCTCCCCCAGCCCCTCCCCCCCCAAGGGCATGTGTGCCTTTTCTCTTCTCTCTCTCTAATAAATACAAGTCTTTAAAAAAATAAATTTTGTTCCCTCTTTTATTTTTAACATACTTTACAATGCTTTAAACTAGCTTCTTAGTCATATTATGTACTTGTCAATAAACATGGAATAGAATAGGCATGGATGGTTATGGAAAAATTTTATGAATTATGATTGAACACATAACATGCTATGGGTGTGGTAAAAGATCAACAGATGATGGTACTAATGAGATTTTAAAGTCCTGTTGGTGGTTCAGATGAAACGTGGCAAAAATGATCATGCATTTTTCAAACTGGAATGGTAAAAGTATAAATGAGAAGGCATACCAACTCATGCATATTTTTCAATTAGGAATTTATTATTTTTTGCCCACAGAAACTGTATCACTAAATCCTCACCAGATTTTGAGCTCTTCTTAGTGCTACAAAGTTCCTCTTTCATTCAAAGATACTGAATTCAAAAGAAGTATAATGGTAGTCCAGAAATTTACCTCTATTCTATCTTTTTAACATCTTATTGGTAAGAAAATAGAACTAGATTGGAAACTTATTAATAATCTATTCTTTTAGCAGAATATGAGCAGATGGGGAAAAAGATATTCTAAACAGATAAAAAGTACACTGGGAAAGCACAAGCCACTGTGGACTAATTACTTTTCCAATTTTACAACTAATAGTGGACCTGGATGAATTACCTTAACCTTTTTGGGAGCTTCAATTTCATTTATAGGATATAAATGAGAAGAACAAGACTAGAAGATTTCTAAAGTCAACACTAACATACATAAACATCAAGTGACAATGGTTGCCGAGAGGCAATCATGAGGTAAAGTAAGAGGAGAAGGGAAACTTCCTTTCTATTGTATATCTCTAGACTTTGTATATGTGCAAATATTGTCTAGTCAATAAAGAAAATAATTGCTAAAAAACGGCATAAAGTTCCTTCAATCTCTGAAAGTCTATTATAAGGAGACTTAATTAAAAGTTTATGTATATAGATTCCTTAATTTGTATATTTTACTCATACCTTACTAAAGTTTGGAGGAGGGTTTTTGCCTCTACATAAATTTGAGAGAGCCCATACAGCATTTCTGGTTGTTGTAAGTCTGTTTGAATTTGTTAATAACCTGCCAAAAAAAAAAAAAAATAGAAAAAAGAAAATTGTCACTTTACATTCATTTCTTCTTTTTAGCTATTTTATTATCATAAAATATAAAAATTCTCAATATATTTTATAACATAGTCAACGTGGTAAAGTAGGAAATGTAATTTAAAAAAATCATTATAAATATATATAAATATATATTTAGCAATTTTATATATATATATATATATATAAAACACTGCTTTATTTTTAAAATTCTGAATCTATGATCTGAATGGATCCTTAGAAGACATAAAACGTATTCAAACGAAAGGGTGTCATGGAAAACTGACTTATCTGCTTCTGTATATTTTTTTTAAACCTTGACAGATTTATTGTTTTAAGTCACAATATAAAGTAACAGATAGTGCAATTTTGAATATGAAATCTTTACACTGGGGCTTTAGAGGAGCAGAAAAGAAAATGCATAAAGTCTTCCCAAAAGTAGCCTCAGCATTACAAATTAAGGACAAATTATCTCAGTTAAAAAAAAGAAAAGATACAAAATACTGGGTTTGATGCTTAAAATTATTTCTATATACTTTAAAAAGAGTATTAGGATTCTGGGAGAGAGAAGAAAAGATGGTGGAGGAGTAGGGGACCCTATTTCAACTGGTCCCCGGAATTGAGCTGGATATCTACCAGACCACTCTGAGCACCCATGAAATCAGCCTGAGATGTAAGAAGATCTGGACCTCCACAAACAGAATATCGCGGGCAGTTGGTTTCGAGGTATGAAGCAGGGAGTCGTAATTCCACAGGAAGATATTGGAGGATAAATGGCAGCGGGAGGGACCCGGGCCGTGGGGATCCTACACCGCCAGTGAGCTACAGCCTCACGCACTGGGGACGGGGCACAGACTGGCAGACCAGTAGCGGCGGAGAAAGGACTTTAGGGCAGCCCGCGGAGCAGAAACCAGGAGCAGCGGGGTCACGCAGGCAAACTGGGAGTGGCTGGTGGTTTTATAAGCACAAAGGGCAGAGACGTACCCCAAGCTGGAGGCAGGACTGGGAGCGCTGCAGAGGGGTGCACAACACAGGACGCTGCAGTTTATAGCAGCACAGACAGAAACAGAGACAGTGTGGCCTAGAGAGCTCACTGAAGAACAGACTGCGGTCTCTCTGCTCTGAGGCAGAGGATTGGAAACGGTCTCTTCTGCTCTGACTCTCAGAAGAGTCGTGGAAAGCCACCAGGGAAAGCCAACAGAGAACAAAAGCCCCAAAAACCTGATTCCCACTGAGCCCATTCCCCGCCACAGGGGGGAGGGCAACTCTGCCCAAACAAGGTTACCTGAGTAACAGCATGGCAGGCCCCTCCCCAAGAAGACAGGCTGGGAAAACAAAAGGCCAGCAACCCTAAGGTCCCTAGAAAACAGGTGCATCTTGCTTGGGTTCTGGTCAATGATTTGGACTCTATACATTCCCTCAACCACCCATCAACAGAATGACTGGGAGGAGGAACCCCCAAAATAGAAAAGATTCAGAGATTATGACTTATGCCCCAGATTTACAAATGGATGCAGATATAACCAAGATGTTGGAGATGGAATTCAGGCTAGCAACTGTGAAGACAATAGCTAGAATGGAGAAATCAATTAACGGCAACACAGAGTCCGTAAGGGCAGAAATGAAAGCTGAGTTGGCAGAACTTAAAAATGCTATCAATGAGATCCAATCCAATTTATATAATCTAACAGCTAGGGTAACTGAGGCAGAAGAACGAATAAGCGACCTGGAAGACAATATAATAGATAAAAAGGGAAAAGAGGAGGCCAGGGAAAAACAACTCAGAATGCATGAAAATAGAATCAGAGAAATAAGTGACACCATGAAGCGTTCCAATGTCAGAATAATTGGAATCCCAGAGGGAGTGGAGAGAGAGGACTAGGAGATGTATTTGAGCAAATTGTAGCTGAGAACTTCCCTAATCTGGGGAATGAAACAAACAGTCGCGTCCTAGAGGCAGAGAGGACCCCTCCCAAGATCAAGGAAAACAGGCCAACACCCCAGCATGTAATAGTAAAACTCGCAAATCTTAGAACCAAGGAAACCATCTTAAGGGCAGTTAGGGGGAAGAGATTGCTTACGTACAGAGGGAGGAACATCAGAATAACGTCACACCTATCCACGGAGACCTGGCGAGCCAGAAAGGCCTGACAAGACATATTTAGGGTACTAAATGAGAAAAACATGCAGCCAAGAATACTTTATCCGGCAAGGCTGTCATTTAGAATGGATGGAGAGATGCAGAGCTTCCAAGACCAGGAGAAACTGAAAGAATATGTGACCACTAAGCTGGCCCAGCAAGAAATATTAAGGGGGGGTTCTATAAAAGGAGAAAGACCCCAAGAGTGATATACAACAGAAATTTACAGGAACAATCTATAAAAACAACGTCTTCACAGGCAACATAAAGACAATTAATTCGTATCTTTTAATAAGCACTCTCAACGTGAATGGCCTAAATGCTCCCATAAAATGGCACAGGGTTGTAGACTGGATAAAAAGACAGGACCCATCCATATGCTGTCTACAAGAGACTCATTTTGAACCTAAAGATACATCCAGACTGAAAGTGAAGGGATGGAGATCCATCTTCCATGCCAGCGGACCTCAAAAGAAAGCTGGGGTAGCAATTCTTATATCAGACAAATTAGATTTTAAACTAAAGTCTGTAGTTAGAGACACAGAAGGACACTATATCATTCTCAAAGGGTCTATCCAACAAGAAGATCTAACAATTGTAAATATCTATGCCCCCAACATGGGAGCAGCCATCTACATAAGCCAACTTAACCAAAATAGTCATATTGATAACAATACGTTAATTGTAGACCTCAATACTCCACTCTCAGCAATGGACAGATCATCTAAGCAAAAACTGAATGGGGAAACAAAAGCTTTGAATGATACACTGGACCAGATGGACCTCAATGATATATACAGAACATTCCACCCTAAAACAACAGAATACTCATTCTTCTCGAGTGCACATGGAACTTTCTCCAGAATAGACCATATACTGGGTCACAAATCAGGTCTCAACCGATACCAAAAGATTGAGATTATTTCCTGCATATTCTCAGACCACAATGCTTTAAAACTGGAACTCAATCACAAGAAAAAATTTGGCAGAAATTCAAACACTTGGAAGCTAAAGGCCACTCTGCTCAAGAATGTTTGGGTCAAACAGGAAATCAAAGAAGAACTTAAACAATTCATGGAAGTCACTGAGAATGAAAACACATTGGTCCAAAACCTATGGGATACTGCAAAGGCGGTCCTAGGGGAAATACATAGCCATCCAAGCCTCACTCAAAAAAATAGAAAAATCCCGAATTCACCAACTAACTCTACACCTTAAAGAACTAGAGAAAAAGCAACAAATGCTGCCTAAGCCATGCATTAGAAGAGAAATAATTAAGATTAGAGCAGAGATCAATGAATTAGAAACCAGAAACACAGTAGATCAGATCAACAAAACTAGAAGTTGGTTCTTTGAAAGAATAAGATTGATAAACCACTGGCCAGATTTATCCAAAAGAAAAGAGAAAGGACCCAAATCAATAAAATTATGATTGAAAGGGGACAGATCACAACTAACACCAAGGAAATTGAAACAATTATTAGAAATTATTATCAACAACTATATGCCAATAAACTGAGCAATCTGGATAAAATGGATGCCTTCCTGGAAACCTATAAGCTGCCAAGACTGAAACAGGAAGAAATTGACAACCTGAATAGGCCAATAACCACTAACGAGATTGAAGCAGTGATCAAAAACCTCCCAAAAAACAAGAGTCCAGGGCCTGTTGGATTCCCTGGGGAATTCTACCAAACATTCAAAGAAATAATACCTATTCTACTGAAGCTGTTTCAAAAAATAGAAACAGAAGGAAAACTTCCAAACTCATTCTATGAGGCCAGCATTACCTTAATCCCCAAACCAGGCAAAGACCCCATCAAAAAGGAGAATTTCAGACTGATAACCGTGATGAATATACATTCCAAAATCCTCAACAAAATCCTAGCCAATAGGATCCAACAATACATTAAAAGGATCATCCACCACGACCAAGTGGGATTAATCCCCGAGATGCAAGGGTGGTTCAACATTCGCAAATCAATCAGTGTGATAGATCACATTAATAAGAGTAGGGAGAAGAACCATATGGTCCTCTCAATTGATGCAGAAAAAGCATTTGACAAAATACAACATCCTTTCCTGATTAAAACTCTTCAGAGTATAGAGATAGAGGGAACATTCCTCAAGTTCATAAAATCCATCTATAAAAAACCCACAGCGAATATCATCCTCAATGGGGAAAAGCTGAGAGCCTTTCCCTTAAGATCAGGAACACGTCAAGGATGCCCACTCTCACCACTATTGTTCAACATAGTACTAGAAGTCCTAGCAACAGCAATCAGACAACAAAAAGAAATAAAAGATATTCAAATTGGCAAAGAAGAGGTCAAACTCTCTCTTTTCACAGAAAACATGATACTTTATATGGAAAACCGAAAAGACTCCACCCCCAAATTACTAGAACTCATACAGCAATTCAGTAATGTGGCAGGATACAAAATCAATGCACAGAAATCAGTTGCTTTCTTATACACTAAGAATACAACTGTAGAAAGAGAAATTAGAGAAACAATTCCCTTTACAATAGCACCAAAAACCATTAGATACCTCGAAATAAACCTAACCAAAGAGGTAAAGGATCTATACTCTAGGAACTACAAAACACTCATGAAAGAAATTGAAGAAGACACAAAAAGATGGAAAAACATTCCATACTCATGGATCGGAAGAATAAACATTGTTAAAATATCTATGCTACCCAGAGCAATCTATACCTTTGATGCCATCCCGATCAAAATTCCAATGACATTTTTCAAAGTGCTGGAACAAACAATCCTAAATTTGTATGGAATCAGAAAAGACCCCGAATCACCAAGGAGATGTTGAAAAAGAAAAACAAAACTGGGGGCAGCATCACGTTGCCTGATTTCAAGCTATATTACAAAGCTGTGATCACCAAGACAGCATGGCACTGTCACAAAAACATATAGACCAATGGAACAGAATAGAGGGCCCAGATATGGACCCTCAACTCTATGGTCAAACAATCTTCGACAAAGCAGGAAAAAACATGCAATGGAAAAAAGACAGTCTCTTCAATAAATGGTGCTGGGAAAATTGGACAGCCACATGCAGAAGAATGAAACTCGACCATTCTCTAACACCATACACAAAGATAAACTCAAAATGGATGAAAGACCTCAATGTGAGACAGGAATCCATCAAAATCCTAGAGGAAAACATAGGCAGTGACCTCTTTGACATCGCCCACAGCAACTTCTTTCAAGATACATCTCCAAAAGCTAGTGAAACAAAAGCAAAAATGAACTTTTGGGACTTCATCAAGATAAAAAGCTTCTGCACAGCAAATGAAACAGTCAACAAAACAAAGAGGCAACCCACAGAATGGGAGAAGATATTTGCAAATGACACTACAGATAAAGGGCTGGTATCCAAGACCTATAAAGAACTTCTCAAACTCAACACCCAAAAAACAAATAATCAAGTCAAAAAACGGGCAGAAGATATGAAAAGACACTTCTCTGAAGAAGACATACAAATGGCTAACAGACACATGAAAAAATGTTCATCATTAGCCATCAGGGAAATTCAAATCAAAACCACATTGAGATACCACTTTACACCAGTTAAAATGGCAAAAATGGACAGGGAAAGAAACAACAAATGTTGGAGAGGTTGTGGAGAAAGGGGAACCCTCTTACACTGTTGGTGGGAATGCAAGTTGGTACAGCCACTTTGGAAAACAGTGTAGAGTTTCCTCAAAAATTTAAAAATACAGCTACCCTATGACCCAGCAATTGCACTCTTGGGTATTTACCTCAAAGACACAGATGTAGTGAAAAGAAGGGCCACATGCACCCCAATGTTCATAGCCGCAATGTCTGCGATAGCCAAACTGTGGAAAGAGCCCAGATGCCCTTCAACAGATGAATGGATAAAGAAGATGTGGTCCATATATACAATGGAATATTACTCAGCCATCAGAAAGGATGAATACCCAACTTTTACATCAACATGGATGGGCCTGGAGGAGATTATGCTAAGTGAAATAAGCCAAGCAGAGAAAGTCAATTATCATATGGTTTCACTTATTTGTGGAACATAAGGAATAGCCTGGAGGACATTAGAAGGAAGGGAAAAATGAAGGGGGGGAAATCGGAGGGAGAGATGAACCATGAGAGACTATGGACTCTGAGAAACAAACAGGGTTTTAGAGGGGAGAGGGGAGGGGGGATTGGTTAGCCAGGTGATGGGTATTGAGGACGGCACGTACTGCATGGAGGAGCACTGGGTGTTATATGAAAACAATGGATCGTGGATCACCACATCAAAAACTAATGATGTATGTTGACTAACATTAAACATAATAAAATTAAAAAAAAAGAAAGCATAAAAAAATAAAACAAAAAGAGTATTAGATTACATTTTTTTAACCATGAAAATAATATGTTTCAGGAAGTAAGGAATACAGGGTCAAATTGAATGAAGATCAGCTACTGAGAAGAGATGTTTGTTTTGAACAGACTGCATTTTTGATCTGCAACCTCTTACAAGTATAGAGAAACTAGGTTTTAAAAAAGAAATCCCTATTCTGTAGTAACCTCAGCAAAAATGGTGGAGACAGTAACTCTGGCAGCCTGTCCCCCCCTGGAAACAACCAAAAAAACTTGTAAACTTTGTCAGAATCAACTTTATCAAAACTCTCAAAGACAGTCAAAAGTTTATAGTAACTGAGAAAACTGTTAACTAGGAAAGGGCTGCAGTGTGGTAGGAGAGATTTCAGGCAGTATAATTTACCCTTGACCTACTCCCTCCCAAGTCTGGCAGCAGTCTTGAAGAAGCAAGCTAGAATTCCCACCGTGAGTTCCTGGTTCCAAAAAGGAGCTAAGGAAACTTGTTTCCAAGGAATTGTGTTTGTTTTGATCTGTGTGGGTGCTGCCGGAAGGATGGATGCAAAGGGCTTTCTTTTGCTTTGTCTTACTGGGAACTCTTTCATTAAGATCAACAGATGAATTCTCATCAAAAACCATGGAAAGGCGCCTGGGTGGCTCAGTTGGTTAAGCGCCTGCCTTTGACTCAGGTCATGATCCCTGGGTCCTGGGATTGAGTCCCATGTCAGGCTCCTTACTCAGCAGGGAGCCTGCTTCTCTCTCTCCCTCTGCCCCTCCCCCTGCTGGTGCTCTCACTCTCACTCTCTCTCTCCCTCTGCCTAATAAATAAATCAGATCTATAAAAAAATTTTTGAAAAGAAACCATGGAGAACAGAAGGCAACGAGATTATATTTAAACTGCTAAAAGAAAAAGGTGTCACTTAAGAAATTCTATATCCTGCAAAACTATCCTTCAAAATATCAAAAAGAAAGTAAAAGATTCCCAGAACAACAAAGGCAGAAAAACTCAACACCAGTAGATCTGCTTTACAAGAACAACTAAAAGGAGTCCTTTAGGCTGAAGTGAAAGGACAATAAACAATAACTCAAAACCAGAAGAAAAAATAAAGAACACTGTTAAAAATAACTATATTTGATAAATATAAAAGGTGGTAATTTTGATTTGTAATTTTTCTTTTTTTCTGTGATTTAAAAGACAAATACATAAAGCAATAATTATAAATCTATCTTAATTGGCATGCACCATATAATGTTATTTTTGACAATAACTTAAAAGAGGTAGGACAGAGATGTACAGGAGCAGAGTTTTTTCAAAATATTGCAACTAAATTGGTATTAATTCAAACAAGATTACTGTAAGTTTTAGATGTTAACTGTACTCGCTGGACTAATCATTAATAACTAAAAAATATAGAGAAAAGGAAATGAGAAGGGAATAAATACCATATCTTACTCCAAAAAAATCAAACACAAAAGAAGATAATAAGGAATTAAGAAACAAAAAGGATATAAAACATACAGAAAACAACAAAATGGCAAAAGTCCTTCCTTGCAGTGCCTGGGTGGCTCAGTCAGTTAAGCGGCTGCCTTCAGCTCCAGTCATGATCCCAGGGTCCTGGGATTGAGCCCCACATCAGGCTCCCTGCTCAGTGGGGTGCCTGCTTCTCCCTCTCCCTCTACCTGCAGCTCTGCCTACTTGTGCTATCTCTGTCAAATAAATAAATAAAATCTTAAAAAAAAAAGTCCTTCCTAGTATTTATACTGAATGTAAATGGATCAAATTCTTGACTTAAAAGGCAGTGACCAGCACAATACATTTTTTAAAAACCCCAAGATAAACTAACAACAATCTATGAGCCACCTATAATGCACTCTACAAGATACTCACTTTACTTTTTTTTTAAAGATTTATTTATTTTACAGAGAGGGAGAGAGTGTGTGCAAAAGCAGGGGAGGGACAGAGGGAAAGGGAAAGAATCTCAAGCAGACTTCCTGCTGAGCATGGAGACCCATATGGGGCTCAATCTCACAACCCATGAGATCATGACCTGAGCTGAAACCAGTAGTCAGATGCTTAACCAACTGAGCCACCCAGGCGCCCCTACAAGATACTCACTTTAGATTTGAAGATAAATAGGCTCAAAGTGAAAGAATGGAAAAAGATATTCCATGCAAATAGTAACTCAAAGAGAGCCAGGGTAGTATAAGACAAATACACTTCAAGTCAAAAATTATTTTAAAAGACAAAGAGGGACATTATATATTGATAAAAAAAAGTTAACCCATCACAAAGCTCTAACACTCATAAACTTAGAAGACGTAACAACACAGCAAAATATACAAAACAAAAATTGACAGACCTGAGGGGAGAAATACACAGTTGTACAATCATAGTTAGAAACTTCAATAAACTGTTTTCAGTGATGGACAGAACACCTAGATAGAAGATCAGTAAGAGAAAAAGAGGACTTCAAGAACATTATAAATCAACTAAATATAAAAGACACCCTACACAACATTCAACTCAGTAACGGCAGAATACATATTCTTCTCAAGTGCACATTAAACATTCTCCAGGATATACCTATCATAGAGCAAATCTGATATATTTTAAAAGACTGAAATCACACAAAGTATCCTCTGTGACCACTGTGAAACTAAAAATCACTAATATAAGAAAAACTGGAAAATTCACAAATATGTGGAAATTTAAAAAACATACTCTTAAAAAACCAATGGGTAAAAACAAAAAAACAAAACAAAAAAATGAGGAAATTAGAAAATATTTTAAAATAAATGAAAATGAAAACAAACATACTTAAACTTAATGGGATACAGTGAAAGCAATGCTCAGAGAAAAATTTATAGCTGTAAATACCTACATTTAAGAAAGAAGATCTCAAATCAACAGCCTAAATGTCCATCTGAAGAAACTACAGAAATTAGAGCAAACTAAACCCAAAGCTAGCAGAAGGAAGAAAATAATAAAGAGCAGAAGAATAAATGAAATAAAGAGTAGAAAAACACTAGAGAAAATGACTAACCTAGAAGTTGATTCTAGGGGGAAAAAAAAAATCAACAAAATTAACACCTTTACTTAGACTGACAAAGGAAAAAAGACTCAAACTTAAGAAATGGAAGTGGGGAGGGGCAGGCGCCTGGGTGACTCGGTTGAGGGTCTGACTCTTGATTTTGGCTTGGGTCATGATTGCAGGGTCATGGGATTAAGCCCTACATTGGGCTGTGCACTCAGTCTGCTTGTCCCTCTCCCTCTGTTACCCCCTCCCCACCCCCAGAATAAGCACAGGTACACACATGCGTTCTCTCTCTCTCTCACTCTGAAATAAATAAATAAAATCTAAAAAAAAAAAAAGAAAGTGAATTACTACTGATTTTCCAGAAATAAGAATACAAGTATAAAAGAATACTATGAGCAATAGTAATCCAACAAATTGAATAGCCCAGAAGAAATGAACAATTAGAAACACATAAACTACCAAACTGATTCAAGAAGACACAGAAAATCTGAATAGGCCTACAACAATTAAAGATATTGATCAGTAATCAAAAACTTCACAATAAAGAAGAGTCCAGCACAAGATGGCTTCACTGGTAAATTCTACAAAACATGAGAAAAAATGAATCTTTCTCAAACTCTCCCAAGAGATAGAAGAGAACACTTCCTCACCTGTTTTATGAGCCAGCATTACCCTAATACCAAAGCCAAAGACATCACAAGTACAGACCAGTATTTCTAAAAAATACGCATGCAAAAATCTTTAACAGAATCTAGGGAAATTTAATCCAGCAACATATTAAAAGGGTTATATACTATGACCTAATGGAATTTACCCCAGGAAGACAAAGATAGCTCAATGTACAAATAATAAATAATATAATACACATTAAAAGAATGAAGGGAAAAAACAAACAAACATGCGATCCTGTCAACTGATGCAGAAAAAGCATTTAACAGAACCCAACACTCTTTCATAATATCAACAAACTAGGAATAGGTGCAAACTACCTCAACATGATGAAGAACATTTATGAAAAACCTGCAGCTAACAACATATTCAATGGTGAGAGTGAAAGCTTTTACTCAAGATCAGAAACAAGATGAAGATACCTGCTTTTGCCCTGTTATGCAACACTGAACTAGAAGCTCTAGCCAGAGCAATTAGGCAAGAAAAAGAAATAAAGGCATCCAAACTAGAAAGCAATAACTGAAACTGTTACTATTCACAGATGACATGATCTTATATAGAGAAAATCCACAACAAAACCCCATTAGTGCTAATAAATGAATTCAACAAAGGTGCAAGCTACAAGATTAAAACACAAAAACCAACTATATGGCTATACACTATCAATGAACAAGTCAAAAAAAATTTCATCTAAAATAGCATCAAAAGAATAAAACACTTAGGAATAAGTTTAACCAATTCTGTACTCTGAAAACTAATTCATATGGAATTGCAAGGAGCCCTGAATAGCTAAAACAATCTTTTTTTAAAAAAAAACACAACATTTATTTGAGGGGTGCCTGGGTAGCTCAGTAGTTAAGTGTCTGCCTGAGGCTCAAGTCATGATCCCAGGGTCCTGGGATCAAGCCCAGCATCCGGCTCCCTGCTCAGAGGGAAGCCTGCTTCTCCCTCTCCCACTCCCCTTGCTTGTGTTCCCTCTCTTGCTGGCTCTGTCTCTGTCAACTAAATAAATAAAAATCTTAAAAAAAAAAATTTATTTATTTGAGAGAAAGAAAGAGAGAGCGAGCATACATGAGCAGGGGGAGGGGCAGAAGGAGTGGGTGAGGAAGACAGAGGGTGAGAGAGAATCTCAAGCAGACTCCCACTGAGCACAGAGCCCAATGCGGGGCTTAATCACAACCCATGAGATCATGACCTGAGCTGAAATCAAGAGTCAGACACTTAAGTGACTGAGCCACCCAGGCACCCCAATAGCTAAAACAATCTTGACCAAAAAAATAAAACTGAAGGACTCACACGTTCTGATTTCAAAATTTACCACAAAGTTACTGTAAGTAATCAAAACAATATTGTGCCAATGAGGAAAGAATACTCTCTTCAACAAATTATGCTGTGATAAGCAAATGCCCTCATATCATTTAAAAAAATTAACCCAAAATGCATCAAAGATGCAAAGACTATAAGACTTTTTGAAGAAAACATAAGAGCAAATATTCATGACCTTAGATTTGGCAATGGTTTCTCACATACAACACCAAAAGCATAAGCAACAAAAGGAAAAAAATATATAAATTGGATTTCATCAAAATTAAAAACTTTTGTGACTGAATGGACACTACCAAGAGTGAAGACAGCCCAGAAAATGCAAAAAAAAAAAAAATTGTAAATCATTACCCTGATAAGAATGTATTCAGAATATATGAAGAATTCTTACAACACAGCAACAAAAAACAAGTAACTGAATTAAAAATTATTCAAAAGACTTAATAGATATTTCTCCAAAGAAGATATAGATATAGCCAACAAACCCATGAAAAGATGTTCAATGCAAATCAAAGCAAAATGAGATACCACCTCACACCTACAAGGGTGGCTTAAATCAGAATAACATAACAAGTGCTGATGAGAATGTGGAAAAATTGAAACTCTCATACATTGCTGGTGGGAATGTAAAATGGTGCTGCTGCTATGGAAAATAGTTTGGTGGTTCCTAAAAAGTTAAAGATAGAAATGCATACAACCCAGCAATTCTTTTCATAGGTATATACCTAAAAAGAATTAAAAAGTACTGTTCAAACAAAATCTTGTACTTGAATGTTCAGAGGAATACTATTTAATCAAGAGGTGGAAAATAAATGACCATCAACTGATGACTGGGTGAACAGAATGTTATTCAGCCATAAAAATAATGAAGTACTTATACATGTTATAATATGGATGAACTTTGAAAACAATACACTAAGTGAAAGAAGCCAGATACAAAAGGTCACATAATGTATGATTCCATTGATATGAAATATCCAGAATAGGCAAATCCACTGATAGCAGATTAGTGGTTTCCAAGAGCTGGGGCTAGGAGGAAATGGGACATGCCATCTTAATAGGTATTGGGGTTTCTGTTGGAGTGTTAAAAGTTCTGGAACTAGATAGTGGTGATAGGTACAAAACACTGTTTAATGCCAGTGAACTGTACATTTTAAAATAGTTAAAATGATAAATTTTATGTTATGTATATTTTACCATATACAAAAAAAATCTGTTCTACAGGTTTTCCTATACTCTTTGAAGCCTCCTAAAACCATAACTCATTTAGAAATAAAATAATTACATTGACTTTCTATATCAGGGGTTGAGAAACTTTTTCAGTAAATATTTTAGACTTTGCAGGCCTTTCTCTGTAGCAACTATTCAACTCTACTTATGTAGCAAGAAAGCAACCGTAGACATTAAGTGAGCAAATGGGAGTGATTGTGTTCCAATAAAACTTAATTTACAAAACAGGAAGCAGGCCAGATTTGGCCTGAGGACTGTAGTTGGCCAAGCTGTGTTGTATACTGTTCTTTATCTGTATTAATGAGGTTATTATATAAATTAAAGTCAAATTAAATTAAAAAACAAATGTGTCAGTATATGAAATCGACAGTAAAAGATTTACATTTGCTGAGAGATTTACATTTACTGCAGTTATATTTACTGAGAATCCAATGAAGTAGAATAAAACAAATTAAAACTCACTCAAACAGAATTGATAAAACCATACATTAATGGAAGTTTTACATTTACTTAAGCAATAACTAAAATGTGAATTTCAATGTGAACAACAGATAATCCATAATCTTAATAAAAGCCAATAACTTTCTTCCTTTTGCCCAACTAAAGTGAGAGCATCTGGTAGCTAAGTTGACATAATTTCTTTTTTACTACTTTTCTCAATTTGTTAATGAAACTTTTAAGTTTTCTAACTTTTTAAGCCTACTCATTTTCTGAAATTTATTATATTTATAACTAGCATGACATAGCTGAGTACTTTTTTCTCCATTAGAGCTTTATTTTTTAGTTTGGTTTCTTTGGTCATGATTAAAACTCCTTAGAACATTTAAAGGAATTAGAACTAATAAATGCTTACTATTTCAGAAACCATTACTAACTTGAGATATTAACAAATAAGAAAATGAGACAGAGAGCAAAAGTAAAAAGAAACAAAGTGCTCAGTTAATCTATGAACCATATAATCAGGCCAGAAAAATCTCAAATTGAAAATTTAAGAGATACTTTTAATAGTATGAATTTCAAAATAACTCTGATATTGAACTCTAAATCAGTATTTTCTTTTACAGCTCAGCTAAATTTTCAAATACTTTGGAACATTAACTTTGAATAAGCCCAAAGTTAATGACATTATAGCAAGTGGTTCAGTGGCCTGCACATAGTTAAGTATTTAATGTTAGTTGAGTGAAATGCTGTGAAATCACTTGCTCCATGGAAAGTTACTCTCTCTGGAAGAATAAAATATCTTCTGCAAACTCGTAACTAAAAATTTATTCTTCCTTTCAATTCTTCAGCTTGAAGAGAATGGCTAATAGTGTAGAAATGATAAAATTTTCCTTTTAACCATCTCCTCAATTAGTTTTTTCTTTTTCACTACTTGCCAGTGGCATCTAGTCTAAAAAAAAAGATCCTCTTAGTGAATGATAACAAAGATGAATAAAGGAAATCTACCTTTCAAATAATTTTACGTATTTTCCGTAAAGGTCCTTACATTATAGGGTAACTGTTTTTTTAAAAAGTGTGTAATGTATTCGAAAAAGAAACTACTAGATAAATATTTAATTCTAATTCCAAAAGAAAAATGTCTTATGATCTTTGTTCTCTGAACATTTCAACATCAAATATAAAAACCTGATATCCTAAATATATCATCTGTTCATGTACTAAAGATTCCCTTCTTTAGCAGAACTTAAATTTTTATTCTTCTAAAAACTACTACATATTCTTATTTTGTAGAATTATTATTTCAGCACAGTAAGCATCAAGTACACAATAAACACTGTTATGTATGGCTTAAGAAAATATAAAAAACAAACGATAAAACTGGAATTTTTTTTGTTTGCTTTACCTACTTTTAAGCTATTGCTCTTGCAGATACAGCTAAACATACCCCAAATTTAAAAGCACTACTGAAGAACATAATTGTGTATGTAGAATTATAGTGTAGAATATATAGTTTTCTTCTCCAAAACTATCACAATTTAATTGTGATAAAGTACTTACTCTAAAAGAGGTGGAAGTATTTCACAATTCAAAACAAAATCTCTGCATTCTGCATTGTCACCAGCAATATTACCAAGTGCCCAAACAGCCTTAGAAAAATGAGAAAAAAATATTCTGTTACAATATCTTAAATAAGATGCTCTCTCTTAAGAATGAGATTTTAGTACAAAATGAACAAAGTAACAGTTTTCAAGATGTTAAAAAAAATGCTAGTAGGACAGTAAAGAAAGTTTAAAAGTACCATTTACTAGTATTTTTAACCAACTGAAGGATAGGGCATTAAAACTTTTTCAATACATACTAGTGAAATGTTTATTCTGTTCAACAAAGAGATAGTCTGTCTACTCCAAATCTACACGGAGAGACAAAAATATCAATTTAGTGAATTTTGCAATTACCTATTCTAGAGGTTTGCTCCTATGCCAAGTAATCCACTCACTGGGAAGGGACTCATTTGTAACAGAAGGGAAGGAGAAACAAAATATAGAAAAGTGAAGTAAAGCTACTACGAGAATTAGCTTGGATTGATCTCTGAAAATAAGTTTAGAATTAGTCCAGGTTCATGATAATTTTTTAAATAATTTAGGTAAAATATCGAATTATTCACTTATTTAATTTCAATTAAAATGACAAATTATGCAAATTATCATTTCATTATATTCTTGCTTCAAATTTTTCAAGTAAGTGCAAAAGTAGACATAAGTTACTTTTTCAACTGGGAAAATTTTAACATTTAAAACATGAGTTAATAGGGGCGCCTGGGTGGCTCAGTCAGTTCATTTGGCTTAGGTCATGATCTCAGGGTCCTGGGATTGAGCCCCGCATCAGGCTCCCTGCTCAGTGCAGAGCCTGCTTCTCCCTCTCCCTATGCCTGCCTCTCTGCCTACTTTGCTCACTCTCTCTCTGTTGAATAAATAAATAAAATCTTAAAAAAAAAAGTTAATATTTTTAACATATTTTTACTCTAGGCCTAAGTTTATTTTCTATTTTTTAAGAAAAATCTTTTACAAGACAGGCGCCTTAACCAACTAAGCCACAGAGCCACCTTAAGAAAAGTCTTTTTAAGTAATGACATTTTTCACCCTGTGAAGTCTAACATTCTGTTGGTGGGGAAATTAGTATGTATAACTTCTTTGGAGGTCAACTTTGAAATACATAATAAGAACGTGAAAAATTTTTCTTTTACCAGGGTTAAAGTCACTTTTCCTAATGAAATAATCAAGACACACATACAGACTGATAATGATGTTCATCATAATATTAATAAGCTAGAAATAACTCTAATATATAATGGAGGAATAGATAATAAATTATGGTTCATACCTGACTAGATAATGAGTAATCAGTAAAATTTCCTTGGAAGAATAAATAATGCCATTAGAAAAGGCTCCCAATATCAATTAAGTGGGGGGAAAAAACTCCGTGTGTATATATATAAAACTAAAACAGATGAATATATATATATAAAATATATATAAAACTAAACAGATGAATGGAATGGTAGATCAACAGATCAATTTGCCATAAAAACAGTTCAAAACAAAAATACCAAAACATTTTATTTTATTTCATTGGTACAAAGTATATGTGATTACATTTTCCCTATTAGAATTTATAATGTCTATTTAAAAACAGTTCCATTGAAGATAATATGATATTTTAAAAAGAAACAACAAGGGCTCCTGGGTGGCTCAGTTGGTTAGGCGACTGCCTTCGGCTCAGGTCATGATCCTGGAGTCCCAGGATCGAGTCCCACATCGGGCTCCCTGCTCAGCAGGGAGTCTGCTTCTCCCTCTGACCCTCCCCCTTTCATGCGCTCTCTCTCTTTCTCTCAAATAAATAAATAAAATCTTTAAAAAAAAAAAGAAACAAAATAATCTGTGCCCATGCAAAGAATAAGGAGTCAGACAAGCCCAGGTTTAAAACTTGGTTCAGCCATTCACTGTGACTTTGGGTAAATTACTAACTTTCTGAGTCTCAGTATGTTCTTTTATACACGAGAATAGTAATTTCTGATACCTGAGATCACGCTTACAGTGAACCCAGGATTATGCCTGAGATAGTTCATTCTGGCTTCCTTCTAATTTGACACTGAAGAGAAATTATTATATTTTAACAAATGCAATGCACATTCAACTCTCAAGAGAACATTAAAATCTAGTAAATATAACCATTCAAATTAGAAACATACCTGCTCTTGCACATCTTCATGCTCTGAATTAAGAAGTTTGATAAAAATTGGAACAGCCCCAGTTTCAATCACTACCTTGGTATGCAGAAAAGTTCCAGACGCTATATTAGTTAATGCCCATGCAGCTTCAAACTAAGGAAAAACAGAAGTAGAATAAATGAAAGCACCAAAGAATTGTCAGAAAGAAAGGAAAGAAGGGAGGGAGTAAAGAGTTAGCTGGACAAGCCTGAAAGACTGATTTATGATTAATAAGATTAATCAGATTTCATAAATAAAACCCCTTAGTTTTAAAAAAGGACTCAATTTGGAAAAATAAAAACTGAGAAGAATATAATGAAAATTTTCAAAATCATGAACAATAAATGAACATTGAAATTATATTTCCCAGAACTCCTAATGCTTACTATTTAGAGAGCCAGGTGTCCTAAAGCAAGCAGTTTAAAAATAAATGAAATAAATGAGACACTACTAATAGAGCAATAGTACATTTATGGAACTTAGAATCCTAAAAGGTACTTTTGTTTCCTTAGGGATGGATCATCCAGTTCCAACCTCCTCATTTAAGAAATTAAGAAAATTAGGGCGCCTGGGTGGCTCAGTTGGTTAAGCGACTGCCTTCGGCTCAGGTCATGATCCTGGAGTCCCTGGATCCAGTCCCGCATCGGGCTCCCTGCTCAGCAGGGAATCTGCTTCTCCCTCTGACCCTCTTCCCTTTTGTGCTCTCTACCTCTCATTCTCTCTCTCTCAAATAAATAAAATCTTAAAAAAAAAAAAGAAATTAAGAAAATTAGAAGGCCAGAGACTTAGATGATTTGTTCAAAGTCAAAGAGTTCACTATTAGCAGAGCCACAGGCAGGACTTGTATTCCTGTAAGCAGCAGGACCTCTAAAAAGCCACTCATGTCAATTCTACTTAAATTTGGATATACTTAAATGTGATGGATTTGTAACAGAAGAAACAGAAACCCATGGCTCCCAAACAATAAACTAGTGAATAACTGAAAATGATCTACAAATCCACAAACTAAGGAGTGACTATAACTTTAAAAATATCTGACATAGACAACTTTTCACACGAAAGGTACATATCACTATGATTAATAAAATAAAAACACAACCAAAAGCATTACTGAAAGGCATGAAAAGTAGTTACTATTATGTGTAAGACTAAATTTTTAAGGGAGGAACTTATGTTGAAAAAAAAAAAGACCACAGTACTAACCAATTATAAAGAAACAAACTAAAGAACAATTAAAAGTTTACTCCATAAAATTCTCCTAGGTATCCCCAGGAGAAAGCATTAAAGAAAAGTGGTGAATTCAGAAGTTGACAAAACAGATAATTAAGAATAAAAGGAGTGATATAAGTGGGGAATTGCAGCAAGCTGGAGAGCATGACTATGATTTTTCTAAAAAGCAGGGACAAAAAGGAAGTAACTTTCTAAAAGGGGGGTGGGGAGGCACAACTATTCAGCCCCACTAGACCTTTACTGTGTGGCAGCAGCAATGCCAACTCTTCTGATTTGTCAAAAGAAGTCAAAAATCTGGATTTTCGTATGAAATTCTCCAATATTTTAAAGGCCAATATCTAATTCACATTTTTAAAACATATGCAGGACAAACAAAACTTGTTTGTAGGCCAATATGGCCGGTAGGCCATCAGTTGGGAGTCTCTTCGACAAACCAATAGTCTGAACTAACAGATTTTATATGAATGTGGGTAGTAGGGCAAAGCTATAGCTATCCCAAGGCCATACAGTTGAATTTCATTAAGTTTTAACTTCAGTGATTAATACATGCCAAAGTCCCCAATGTTATTCTTGAATACTCTATGCGTTTTGCACCTGCTGTTCTCATAACAATTAATTTTCCTCTTTTCAGGTTCATCCGGAAAAGGTTTATCCTCAAGACTAGCCACACAATACTACATTTGTGAAGTCCTCTTCAACTTCCCCTACACAGATGAGTTATTACACCGTGCTCCTAAAGCACTCCATTTATAGTTCTGTTATAGCACTAAGCATACTATGGCATCACAGATCTGCTTACATGTTTGTCTTTTCCAACAAAGAGTGAAGAATTTCTGCAAAGGGACAATGTTTTAATTTTGTAATACAATGCCTTACACACACTATATGGCTAAAACTAACACTTAATTTTATTTATTCGTATTTACTCATTTCCTCTTTCATTCATTTAGAATTAAAAAGCCAAATAATAAACTAGATATCAGGAGGCCTGTGTTTTAGTCTGGACTTGGGGCTTAAATATGAAGCAAACGGACTTCTAGCCCTTACAGAGTTAACACATAAAGACTTTGAAAACTAACGCACAGTATTACTATATATAACACAAAGTGGCTTTTTCCTCAGACATCCTTATTGTAAATACTCTCAAAATTTTTCAGCATAAAAATCATGATAGGTAATATTCATGTGTGCAACACATTCCTTTGCTTATTATCTAAAATGTGAGGAGCTTTCCCAAATTACTCAGATCAGTGGAACACTATTCTAAGTTGTAATTTCAACAACTATTACTCAAATACCTGTAACAATCTTCCACTACTGACAACAGCGCTGATAAACTACATGCAGGTCTTGTGCAATTCCTGATAGATGTAATTCCACACTATATTCCTACTTAAGAATATATATAGCAATGAAATCAGGAAAAGCAATCTTTCTTTAAAAAACAGTAAATATTTGCAAACTTCAGTCATTTACTATTAGCAGCCAATTATTTGGAAGACATCTTATAACTGACACTATAGTATAACTGAGAAGTAATGCTCATCTGGACAAATCTAACTTTGGTCACATTTTTAGTAGATTTTATTGATTTTTTTTTTCCAAAAAAAGAACTAATCAGACTAATGTCTTAAAAGGTGAAAGAGTTTATATTAAAAAGTTACAACTCTAATTAGCTAAGAGCCAAAAAAAATTTACCCATTAACATTTTAATTTGAGGTTTTCTAAAACGAAGAAGTTATTAAAGGTTGACAACTACAAAATTTTTATTAGCATTACAAATGATTTTATATAGTTTTCCCAAAATTGTTTTAAAGAAATAACAGTCCCTAGAAAAAACTAGCATTGTAAACATGACTAAGGTAAGACAGGTGGCACTACCTTCTCCTTTAATTTCCAAGTATTTCCTGAATGTTTACAATATATTTAGTATTACAGAAGTTCACTAGAAACTTTAATCATATGTTATTTCTGGAAAGAGATTAAGAAAGAAAAATTTAGAACTCACCTGTAAAGTACAATTTTCATTTCTTTCAAGAAATTTCACAAATCTCTGTACAACTCCTGGTTTCTGTATAACCTGATCAATTGGTGGATTAGGTTCTAAAAATTAAGAAAGAATTAAGTTATTACATAGACACAAAAAGACAATAACCTGGTCCCTGTGTCAATTAACAGGATGCACAAAATAACTCTTTCCTAGGTTTCAATGACCAAGTTTAAAAGCCTTAGGTGGATTTAACCGAAGTAAACAAATGTTCTCATAATTGCAATGTTTACTGAAAAGCAAATTCTTTTTCATTAATCACAGTAAGAAAAATTTTAAAATATTTCCTACACAAATATTTAAATATTGTAAGTTGAACGCTATTTAGAAGGTCATCTTCACAACATGGAGTATTTCAGCCTAATACTCAAAAAACACCAACTGACAGATAATCCTCCCCCTAATCCTTTATTAGTAAACACCACTTTCCAGGGATGTCTCCTTCCCTATCAACCATTACCTAATGCTTCTCAGCCAAATGATATTCTATTCTGTCAGGGTATCATTCATTATTCACAGAAATGCTACTGAACTATATAGGATTCTTCATAAATTTTCATGAAATGCAGAGGGCTTTTGAGAATCATAAAATCTCTAGGAAATTTTAAAACAAAGATATGCAAAATTAAAACCAAGATATTTCAGCTACTGGCAATCTATGTATCTATCAACTCTTCCTTCTCTCTTGGCTTCAAAAAAAAGTATGCTCTTGTGATTCTCCAGGAACTTCTCTGTTAGTGTTCCCTATTTATATAACAAAAAAGATAAAAAAGACTTCTTTTAGGGGCGCCTGGGTGGCTCAGTTGGTTAAGCAACTGCCTTCGGCTCGGGTCATGATCCTGGAGTCCCTGGATCGAGTCCCACGTCGGGCTCCCTGCTCGGCAGGGAGTCTGCTTCTCCCTCTGACCCTCCCCCCTCTCATGTGCTCTCTCTCTCTCTCTCTCTCTCTCTCTCTCGTTCTCTCTGTCTAAAATAAATAAATAAAATCTTAAAAAAAAAAAAAAGACTTCTTTTAGCGTTCCCTGGCTAGCTCAGTCAGTACAGCATGTGACTCCTGATCTCAAGGTTGTGAGTTCAAGCCCCACATTGGGCATTGGAGCCTACTTAAAATAAATAAATAAACTTTATAAAAAAAATAGACCTTACTTACAAGTATATTTTAAAGAAAAATTAAGACCTACTGACTTACTGACAATGAAAGTGTCTTAAAATAAAAAATATCTAATAAATAAAACTCTATTACAGAACCTTTTAATATCAAATAAGCATATTGAAAATAATTCTTGCCTTTAGAAAGCAGCTTTCTAAATTTCTGTGTTGCTGTTAGCTGCTGATCAGCATTGTTAGAAAAAATCATCTGAACCATATCTGTGGTGATAACTTCTTCCTAAAACATAGAAAATATAACTTATCATTTAAATATTTTGCATGAATAATTGTTGCTATACCTACTACTTCTGAAACATTGTTGAAGTATAATTTGAAATACATTTTTCTGTATCTACCTCCGGAATGGGCACAGTGGAACTGATATCCGGATCCTGGATAGGACTTTCTAGCATAGATTCATCATTTCTGGGCAAAGAGACATTTCTGCGTTTGAACAACTGTAATAAAGAGAAATCACTTTATACATTGGGCTTTCCATAAAACACTGAATTCCCATAGAATTATATTTTTCATTTAAGTGAACAAAAACTGATCATTTAAAATTCTAAATATTTAGCATTTCTCAATCACTATACCATGAAGTCCTAAATTATCTTTGAGAAGTTAAACTCTCCTGGTTTGGTTAGCTCTTACCTGCAGACTGCTTTGGGTCATTCTTAATCTCAGATCTTTTACCAATGGCTGGTCCCATAAGTGGAGTACACATTTACGTTTTATAGCATTTGAAAAAGCATATATGCTTACACTGGTATACAAGATGTCTAACTATTTTTCTAAGAAAATCTTAATAAAAAAGCAAATTAGTTACATGGGAGAAATATTGTGGTATATTGATAAACATATCAGATTAATAAGGAACAGAGAACTCTGAGGAAATATGGCCCTATCCTTTTTATTTCAGGAATGAAAAAAAATTAAAAAAAAGAAAAAGAGGAATGAGGCACAGTGAGGTCACTGAGGGGGATTTATGGATACATTTCCTATATCAAAATAGAGAAGAAAAAAATCTAGTATATTCTTTTTGATAGCTAAAGAAATACTGCTCTTCTTCAACCGGTATACAGTTCTTTCTAATCATTCATTCAACAGATTTTTTTTTTTGAGTCTCTACTATAATAAAGTAGGGACTGTGCTAGATACTGTAGATAGGGAGATGATGAATCATATTTCTAAAACAGGGCTTTCTCTACTTTCATCACTGCTAGTCCTTTCTACACATCAGTTTTTAATTCATGCATGTGAGGACTACACCCTCTTAATTATAAATACTTCTAAATTTAAGTACATCTTGGAATGAAAAATGTTGAGATGTACTCTTTGAACTGTTTTTCTATTCTTTATGTCACATATATAAAGTTCAAAACAGAGAAGGCTAAGAGAGCTAGACAGCTGACGAGACGACATAAGGAATAGTATGAGTAGCAGAGGAAGAGGACTAATTAACTTGGGAGCAAGAACTATGAAAACCACAAAGCAACAAATGAATACAATGTTTTTGGGGGGGGCAAATTTTACACTGACAAATGGAAGTGATCTACATAGGCTCAATAGTAAAAATTTCTTAACACTGGGATAAAATACAATTAACATAAAGTTTTATCAATAAAACAGAAAAGCTGCTCCTCTCAGTGATTAAAAATAGCACAGGATTCTGATTCATAAATTATTCCTGGAGTCTAGTAAATTAAAGAACAGATTTATTTATATTCAATTTCCTAAAAACACTTTTTCAAATTATCTAAAAATAAGCAATAATAATGTAACTTCTAAAATCTATATATTGATGCTTCTGTGTTAAACATTTAAATATTTTAAAACACCTACCTGCTCTTCCCTTTTTTGTTTTCGAAGCTGTATTCCTTCTTCTTCTCTTCGTCTACGCATCTCTTGGGGATTTAGGGCTTTATTCTTGTAACTTTTCATTCTATAGTTATCTTTCCCTGGACTAGCCATGGCATCTTAAGGTTAGGAGAGAAGAAAACAGATACTGATAATTCTTCAAAACAACATGAGATGTTTACTAGGAAAATTAAGTTCATGCTTACTACTTAAATAGACTGACAAAATCAATTCTGAAAATTATGTACAAAGAATACATTTCCCTCACACCCCTATCAAAATTGGAGCAAAGTGACAAAATATTTTTGGACTAAACTATCAAACAAATAATAGATTTTGGTCTAAACACAGATAAAAAGTCATTATCCTAACTTCACTGATTTTAAGATGCACTCCCCAATGCCTGGTGTTTTAACCTTTCTGAAGTGGAATGCATCTTAAAATCACTGTCAGCCAGGATATAATCAATCATGAAATAGTTAGGTAAAAAACTTCTACAGCTCCTGGCAAGATCAAAAGATAGCCAGAGTGAAGTATCTTATTTTCAATGGAATATGATCTTAGGCTTCAATAAGCATCCCTCAAATATTTTGGGGGGGTCTGGCTTCTTTAATTTACTTAAGGTGCTGTCTTCAGAACTAAGGCTGCATAGGTCATGACTTCAGTCATGACTGCAAAAATAATTTGAAATACTACGGTATAATTCTTTTTAAATACTGAAATACTTGTATACTTTATTTTTAAGTAGTTTTATTATAAATGTATTTGAAAACATTAACATTTATATAAACATATTCTTACAAGTATATTTATAATATTTTACATAACATTTTACATTTAAAATAATAAGACAATTTTACTTTTAGAAACCAGAGAGAATGTTGTGATCAATTAACACTTAGGAAGAAACAGAAGAAAAGAAAAGGCTGGCATTTATCTGCCATCTCTGATGTCGAAGACAGACTACTGAACTCATAAATTATACTCTAAGTAGTAAAGTACACTAAAACATATGCATTAAATCCTGTGAGAGCATAGAAGAAATAGCAACTAACTGTGCCTTAGGAAGCTCTGATGGTTATCTTAAAAGAGCAAGAATTTGTCAGGGAAGAGGATGAAAAGGGAAAATCAGGAAGGAAGAAGCACTTCAAGCAGGGGGAATATATGCAAAGGCAAAGAGTTCTTGCAGAAGACTGGCATAAACACAAAACAGTAAGAGATTAAGTGTGCCTAAACAAGATTTGTGGGAGAAAAGGCAGAAGGTAAAGCTAGAAAGGTAACTAAGAACACATATGGTTCCTACAATCAGGTTGAGAAATTTGGATTTGGTCCTAAGTAACAATTAAAAAAATTGAAAAGAACATTGTTTCGAACTTTGATGATGAAGACCTGAACTAAATTAGCAGCTGCACTGAGAATGGTTGATTTCCAAAACATTGCAGAAATTGATTCAGTAAGAATTAGAGACCAAATAAATGTAAGGAATATGTGGTGAAAAAGAAAAAAGAGATTAGGATGACTCCATGGTTTTTAGCTTGATCTATATCAGTATGGCAACAAAATAAGCCAAGACAGGAAATAAAGATGGAGTATCAGAGTGATGGTTTTGTTTGATTGCCTGCTTGTTTTTGAGATGAAAACAATGAATTGTTTTATTTTTAAATTTTTTTTAAAGATTTTATTTATTTGTCAGAGAGAGAGAGATGGAAAGAGAGAGCGAGTGGCAGGCCCAGGGAGAAACAGGCTTCCTGCTGAGCAAGGAGCCCAATACAGAACTGGATCCCAGGACCCTGGGATCTCGACCCGAGCCAAAGGCAGATGCTTAGCCAACTAAGACACCCAGCTGTCCCTATTTTTTAATTTATATACAGTAAAAAAATCACTCTTTTGGTATAAAGTTCTATGAATCTGACAAATGCACAGGCATAAAACTATCACAATCAAGATACAGAACAGCTCCATGACCCCTAAAAAACCTGGTCATGCTCTTAGTAACCCCTCTTCCACCCTTAATACCTGGTAACCACTGATTGGTTCTCCATCTTCACAGTTCTTACTTTTCTTGAATTTCACCATAAATGGAATAATAACAGTATATAGTCTTAAACTGGCTTCTTTTATTTAGCACAGTGTATTTGTGAGATCCATACTGTTGGCATAGATCAGTAATGTACTCCTTCTTATTGTTGAGTAGTATTCTATTGCATAGATACTTCACAGTTTATCCATTCATTAGTTGAAGGACGTTTAGGTTGTTTCTAGTTTAGTGCAGTTATGAATAAATCTGTTATAAATATTCATGTACAGGTTTTTGTGTAAATATAAGTTTTCATTTGTCTCAGGTAAATATTTAGAAGTAGCACTGATGGATAATATGGCAAGTGTATGCTTCACATTTTATAAGAAACTGCCAAACTGCAAAGTATTCCATCAGCAATGTATAAGAACTTCCTCTTGCTCTATGCTCTGCGGACATTTGGTATTGTCATATTTTGTTGGTAATTGTAGCCATTCTAATAGATGTATAGTAACTTTCATTTTAAACGTGTTATACTTATATAATACTTAGGGCACATACAGGAGATTAAGACCTAGGACAGTTAAAAGTATGGGTCAAGGGGCTCCTGGGTGGCTCAGTTGGTTAAGCGTCTGCCTTCGGCTTGGGTCATGATCCCAGGATCATGCTCAGCGGGGAGCCTGCTTCTCCCTCTCCCTCTGCCTGCCACTCCCCCTGCTAGTGCTCTCTCTCTCTCTGTCAAGTAAAATAAATAAAATAAAAAAAAAAAAAAGTATGGGTCAAAACTCAGGAAGAGCCCTAATTGATCATCCAAGATCATGCAGAGCTATAAAATATAAAAGAAAGATGGCCAAGGGAGAAATCTTGAGAATGTTTGTTTACCTTTGAGTGGGAAAAGGAAAGAGCAAAGGAAACCAAAAAGAAATAGGTGAGAGAATCAGAAGTAAGAGTCATGAAAGAGAAACGAATTCAAAAGACAAAGGAGTATTTCATTTGTAGTAGTACTAAAAACAAGCCACTCAATTTATTCATTTGTTGATTCTTCCAGCAAATATAAGTGCCTACAATAAGCCAAGTACCACATGAGGCATAAGATTTGATAATTACTGGTAAAGATAGGGAGAAAAATTTCATTAGTGGTGGAACTAAAAGTAGAATGGAATAGGCTGAGCACTTCAGAATGATTTAAAAAGTATTTTGTGCCTTTGAATCTAACACATGTAAATTCTAGCAATTAAAGTATATTTATAATCAACGAAAATCCTTCCTTAAAGTATTTAATGAATTGATTTCAACAATACTGTGTGGACCTACAAATACTTACCATTAGAAACAGCTCAATCTAACTTTATTAGTAAAAATATGTTCAGTATTATTCCCTAAGTATTTCATATATAAAAATTCTGTCTCATTAATAAGAGGTTAGGCTCTGGGAAGAGAATAACAGAGATGAGTTCATTGCAGAGCAAACTGGGCTTCAACATTAGTTGTTGAATTATGCTCAATAAGTATAAAATATTTTAGCAAAATGAAATGTTCACAGCAATAAGCCTCTTAATATTTATCACCTACATTAGACTTTTCCAGGTCATTGGCTTCTAACAGCTTCTGATCACATATCCTCATGTATGCAAAATATATTTGTGCATTCATCTTCAATGTGTATTTATACACAAGTATTACTAATCTAATAATCTATCCCATTAAAAAAGTAAAGGAGGGCATGTGTTGTGATGAGCACTAGATGTTATACGCAACTAATGAATCATTGAACACTACATCAAAAACTGATGATGTACTATATGCTGGCTAACAGAACATTAAATAAATAAATAAATAAATAAATAAATAAAATTAGAAAATTCTTAGAAAGAAATACTTCTAAAAGGTAAAGAAACAAGTTCTAATATTTTCTCCCCATATCTGATTCAATTACCTTGTGCCTCCACAACCTACACACGGGACACTTCTAAAACCATTAATCTAGGTGACCACATTAAAACCTTTAATATAAATATGTTAACCAAATAAAATCTACCCCCAACAACTCATATATCATTTGTTCCTTTTTCTGATGTCGTACTAACTTCTTACTTAACACCTGCATCCTCACTACAGTTGCTTTAAAAGGGACATAAAGTCCAAGAAAAATCATCTCTAAAGGTGCATGACCCAAACAGGATTGTTCCCTTTTCCGGAAAATAACTTTAAAAGACTGTATTTCAAAGGCTGCTATCTCATACAAGTTATTTTAAATATAAGAAATGCTATTCAGCTACTTTAAATCCGCAACAGAGGGATTTTTTTTTTCTTTTTTCTCTCAAAAGCTTATTTTTCACTCAGCTCTTTGAAAAACTGTTTTGAGGTTGGGAACGTAACTGGAATTCGAACTTTTTCTATCATCTATTAACGGAACTTCTTGTGTCCCTAAAGACTCCATTTCTACGGTTTGGGTGCATATTAGTACAATTATACATCGGTACAAAAGGGTAAGAGTGCTGACTAGAGCCCCTACAATCAAACAAGCAGTACTTAAAGACAGAAAGGGCAGAGCTGCTTCTTGTTTACCAAGGAAGAAAGTCGCTTTATGAATCACTGAGTATAATTAAGATATCAAATCAGAGGTTGAAAAAAAATTAAAAAATATTTTAAAAGCCTAAGAGTAAATGCTGATGTCGTATTCTTTTGAAGTATCACTATCCCGTTTCACAGCTTTCAAATCCTTCATCTCTTATGCATTACCAAGGAAACACTTATTAAATTTTCATCTTGGAAGGGAGCTGACAGGCTATTGGAGGGAAGCATCTAACCCACGCCTGCCGGCGTCGACACTGAGCCCTCCGAGGCACCTGCATCCAGCTGGAGGAAGACAGCTGGCGGAACGCGACGGTGAGACAATTAACACCCGCCGCAGGGCCACCACCGCCGTATTCTGGACACTGTGGAACTTCTAATATGCTGCCGGACTCACACAGACGCTGAGTCCCAGGAGTGAATGGCAACGTTTGACAAGACCCGGAACCGAGGACAAGAACTACCAAGGCGCGGAGAAGCAGAACGGCCGGAGGATGAGCTCGGCTGTTTAAGGCTCCTTCCGAGGGCCAGCCTGGCTGACTGCGAGGATCTGTATTCTCCACACCTTCGCGTCAGCAAGGAATAGGTCCGGCTGCCACGCCCCCGCCACCGCGGTCTCCCTCAGGGGAACCTGAGGAAAAAGACCTGGCAGCACGGCCTGGTCCTCAAGCCTTCGCAAGGAAAGGGGTAAATAAAAACAGTGGCCCCTGGAACCAGTAACTCCCAAAGGGACCAAACCCGAGGTTCACCCAAACTGGCCTGTGTCACTCCCACTTACCCATTAATGTGACAATACCCGGTGTCTTAACTTCCCGGCTCCCGGTTGCGGCGTCCGCTGCAGGTAACAGTGGGGTCGCCACTCCGCCCCTAGCGTTGAGCGTAACGACAAGGTTCTCAACTCAAGATGGCGGCTACCTGCGCCCCTTCCCCGAGACCCCGAGGCTCGGCTCCCAGAAGCCCTTGCAAGCGGCGACCGCAGTGGTGGCGGCGGTAGCGGCACCGACCGGCAGAGGGGCGGAGAGAAGCGAGCGCCCCAGCTCCACCCACCGAAGGAGGGGCAGGCCGCTGCTCTGACTCCGGGATTTTAATAGGGCGCGGTCGCGGTGGCAGCGCTGTGTCCTACTGCCCTACCCCTCTGTGCGAGCTCTCATTCATTCACTCATTCGTTGGTTTAGTTTATTCGGTCCTACAAAATAGTATTGATGGAGGGCCTAATCTGTGCTAGGCATTGTTTTAGATATTAGAGCTGCTACAGTGTACACAACGGAAAAATTCCAACCTCGTGGAGCTTTACAGAGGCTCTTTCCTTCTTCAGCTGCTTTAACCTCTTCCTGTATGTCCTGCTCATTTGTTTCAAGCTTTTCAATTTGCCATTTATTTAAAATTTGGATTCTATAACATTTGTGGATTTTTAACAAAAAGGTAGTCACTGATATGTGAAATAAATAATTCCAAATAAAGAATTTTAAATTATTGTAACACACATAGCTTTGTAATCCACCCTGGAGTTCAACAAACGGCACTGAAAAGAGGCTATCTTCTAGAATAGAGAAGATAAAAAACACATGATTCCTGCCCTGAGGAAGGTCCTGTTTTCTATCTCTTGTTCTTTTTGTTTTCTTTTCTGAGAAACTTCTTGGGCTATCTTCCAGCTCTGGATGTAGATGGATAGATGATAGAGATAGATAGATAGATAATAGATAGGTGGTAGGTAGGTAGATAGATTCTGCTATTGTATTTTTTAATTCTGCTGTTGTATTTTTAATCCCAAGAGCTATTTCCTATTTTTAATTCAGGAATTAAATATCTTTTTTTTTTTTTGGTCTCTTTGAAGATATTGACTGTAGTTGCCTTGAAGTATTTTTTTCCCCTTCATTCATTGTCTCTGATTCTTCAGAGTGTTTTTCCTTTTTCATCATTTTGGTTTTAATCTTTCCTGCCACCAGTGTACTCTAAAGCCTGGTGATCCTTGAGTATCCATTCATATTTAAGAGTAAGACACTAAAGAAAACTATTGTAAACTTGTGTATTAGCTGATTGTTTACTTGCCAATTGTTGCCCTCCCTATGGAGTAATAACATGGGATCTTGGCTGTTTCATTGGAGGACTTTCTAAAAGCCCTTATCTGTAGGTCTTTTCTCTCAGACCCATGATTTTCCCTGGAGAAGAATTTTCTAATCTTACTAAAAGGCACATATCAGACATCAGAATGTGATGGGGGGGATGGCCTCATAATTCAGTATTTAGCTTTCACTATTCCCCACTTACAGTCCAACACCTTGACACCCCCTCTCCCCCACTCTTAGCTGTGCATTTCTGACTTAAGTGCCTTTCTGGTTCGTTTTCTTCATGAAACCAAACCTATACCCTCTGTCTTGGAGGGAAAGATCAGTCACTTGGCCACCCGGTAATGGAGGAAATCTGGAGGTAGGGTGCTAACTGCTCCTTATTCAGACTTTTCAGCAAAATGTTCCTCTTTTCAGGCCCAGTTTTAGTATGTTTTTTAGAAGTATCTGGTCTTTAATTTCTGAACGTTTCCAGAATTCTGGTGTATAAACCCATTTGTTTTTGTTGACTTCTCTTAGGCATGTTAGTTACTACTCATTCATCCTTTTTCTAGCTTTCAAATGTTATTAAAATCTCATTAGCATTTATTTTTATTATTTTTATTCTGTCAATTTAGTAGATTTTGAGAGGCAGGGAATATAGATGTACATGTTCAGTCTGCCATATTGAACCACAAAATCCCTTATATATTGTACATTATCAGATTATGCCACTCTCCTGTTTAAATATTACAATAACTTTCTACAAGAGCCTACATGATTTGACCTCTGTCTTGATATACCGTGGCAGTCAAGCGCTAGGGTATTGTGTACTCGTGTAATGTCCTAGTACCCGTCGTAGGAATTCATTCTGAAAATTCTCAGCGCCTTGTGTGCCTCCTAGTAAATTAGGAGTCAGCACCCTGAACCGAGGATGCGAAAAAGACTACGACTCCCAGGAAACACTACAAACCAGATCGACGTGGAGCAGTGCATGCTGGGAGTCTTTTCCTTCCGGGTGACAAAGGAAAAGCTTTTTTTGAATGTAATAATGGAAGTGAAAGTATTTTGGAGGCGCTGGTTCTTGTCTTGGTTAACTGTGAAACCCTGGGTGTAGGGACGGCCTGTCCCAATCTTCCAGGCCGGGAAAGGTAATCGGCGCTGAACGTGCACGTCTCTGCGGGAGAGCCAGACGGCGTCCGCGGCCGACCCGAAGGGGAAGCCAACCATAAGGCAGTGTGGCCGCGGCCGGATCTTTGGGCTGGTAGGAACTAACGGTCCCTTCCCTTATTCCCCCGGCCTCAACTTTGACCCAGTCAGTGTCTTGGCCGGTTTCGGGTCCTGGACATTGGCGCGGACTTTTGGGCAGATTGGACCTTGTGGCATTCGGCCTTTACGGCTTGTCTCACCTCCTGCCCAGCCTGTCACCTGTCATAGCCTCCTTACATCTCTCACCCACTTGATATGATCAGAGTGTTTGGGAGTTCAAGCGTATCCCTCTGTCTAGCCGTGTCCCAGCCTCGGGAAAAGAAGAAACTGTGACGTTCTTTTCACTGGTGGTTTGGGAGAATTAACTTCTAAAATCGGAAACTATTTTCACTTGTCTGAAGGGGAATAAGAAACATAAGGACAACGTAGGAAGTTCTTACAAAGCTAAGTTTATTCAAATAATGGGAATAGTTTCCTTATTTTTCTTTTCGTTTTTAAATGATCCTTAGCTGAACGACATAGGAAGGTTGTGGCTGTGAGTGCTGTTTAAAAATTCTAAACAAAATCACCTTTTGTCCATACCCAGTACTTTATTAGTCCATAAAACCCTGAAGTGACTGCTGATTTAGTACAATTCATTTTATAGACCAAACCTCAAAGACATGAGCTGTCTTACCTAAAATTCTGAAACGTGAGATTACAATCCAGTTCTCTCGGTTCTGGAATCTGTGTTCTTTGCTACCATGGTCACTCTTTTTATCTGGGTTGAGAGGACAGCGTTTGGAGCCTGACTGAGTTGGCATTTTGGCTGACCATTTTCTGACCTTGGTGACCTATCTGAGCCAGGGTTTCCTCCACATAGGATGATAGTAATGCTACTTAAATTACTTTGATATATCTAAAGCTCTTTAACTGTTAACTCCTGTTAGTAAGATGTATTTATTTACCCTCCCCATTGTTAACAACTTTAAGTTTCTGTATTTAGATAGACCAGTTGATAAGATTTCTTTTCATTTTCTCTTAACTGACTTGCCATACTTGGGCAATTTTATAAACATTATTTTCTTCTCTCCCTCACACCAGACATGCTTTTTGAAATATATTAAAAATTATAATTTGAACTATTACTGCCTTTATTTTATTGAAACCCTAAACTTAAAATACAGTAGAGTAATTTTGGTTGAGATTTATAATGAAGTTTGTACATGTGAGGAAACGTTAAGTACATCGAAAATATCTTCATCCAAATATTCCAGCTTTTAAATATTTGTTAAAAATCTATTTCAAATCATTTTATAGAATGCGTTTTTTTCTTCAGTCTTTCAAACTTAAAATAATATTATATTCTTTTCTAGCTATCTGATGTACTATGCTTTCTTGTGATATTTGTGGTGAAACAGTAACCTCAGAACCAGACATGAAGGCTCACCTCCTAATTGTTCACATGGAAAATGAAGTTATATGTCCATTTTGCAAGTTGTCAGGTGTGAATTATGATGAAATGTGTTTTCATATTGAAACTGCTCATTTTGAGCAAAATGAACTAGAAAGAAGCTTTGCAAGGATCAATACAATACAGATTAGAACTTCAGATAACAGGAAAGACAACACCTTACAGTGTAGAATGGAAGTTAATTCTGGTGTCCATTCAGCTTGTGCATCTAATCATCCAAAAATTTCAGCTCAAAGCCTGCCTAATGATGGTACTTTAAAACATAAAGCCTTTTATTCGGAGAACTTAACTGAATCTAGAAAATTCCTTAAAAGTAAGGAAAAAGAGTATGACCCATCTAAAATAAAAGGATCAATTTATGAAACAATGTATAGTCCTCCTGAATGTCCGTTCTGCGGAAGAATAGAAGATTGTAGTCAAGATATGGAAAATCATGTGAAAACAAAGCATGCTGATCTTTTAGACACTCCATCAGAAGGTAAGATACTCATTTTATGTAATAAGTAACAGTAGTGTCAGTTTAATATGTGGTGTCCTAGAAGTTGGTTTGTAAATCAGATTACTGCAAATGTGTTTTTTTAAATTCAGCTTATAACATTGTTTATTTGCTATTATTACAATATAAAAATACAATTGTGGAAAAGAATTTTTTATTCAGATAATAAATGTTTCAACTACACTCAGAGTAGTTTTAGAACCTTTCTGAGGAGGAATATAGTCAGAGTCCATTTTTCAGAGGGCATTCTCATAACACCAGCCCAGGGGCATCTGAACTGTCTTGGACTCTGATTTTCTGTGGCTCTGAGGTTTACTCCCTTATGATCAGAGAACACACTCTATGATTTTAGTTCTTTTAAATGTGTTGAAACTTGTTTTATCTACCAAGATATTGTATATGATCTATCTTGGTACATATTCCATGGACACTTGGGAAAGAGAAATATATTCTGCTGTTGTTGTCAATGGTTGAGTGTTCTAAATTTGTCATTTAGTTCATTTTGTTTGTATTCAGATCTTCTATATCCTTGCTGATTTCCTGTCTAGCCTTTTTTGAAAGGAGCTTGTTGAAGTCCACGATTATAATTGTGTATTTGTCTATTTTCCCTTTCAGCCCTCTTAGGCTTTATCTCTTCGGAGGCTCTCTTGTTGGTGAATACAGTACATTTAGAATCATCTCTTTTTCTTTACTGTTGAATTTTAAGAATAATTTGTTTATTTTGGATACAAGTCCTTTCTCAGATATGTGTTTTGCAGATATTTCTCTCAGTCTGGAGCTTGTCTTTTCATTCTCTTAACTGTTTTTCACAGAGCAGAGTTTTAACTTTTAATGAAGTGCAACTTACTTGATTTCTTCATTTATGGATTGTGCTTTTGATGTTGTATCTAAAAACTCATCACCAAACCCGAGGTCATCTTTCCTAGGTTATCTTCTAGAAGTTTTATAGTTACGAATTTTACATTTAAGTCTGTGATCCATTTGAGTTATTTTTTTAAAAGGTATAAGGAAAGTGTCTAGATTCACTTTTTTAAAAATTAATAAATGTTATTTTTTAGAGCAGTTTCAGGTTCACAGCAAAATTAAGGAAGAAGTACTGAGAATTCCATGTACTTACTGTCCTCATATACTCACAACCTCCTCCACTATCAATATCTGTACCAAGTGATACATTTGTTATAATCAATGAACTTACACTGACCCATCATTATCACCCAAAGTCCATAGTTTCCATTAAGGTTCATTCTTGGTGTTGTATATTCTATAGGTTTTGACAAATGTGTAATGACAACTACCCACCATTTTAGTTATCATGCAGAAGAGTTTCACTTCCCTAAAAATCCTTTGTGCTCCATCTAGTCACCCCTCCCCAACCCTAACCCCTGGCAATCACAGATCTTTCTACTATCTCTGTATTTTTGCCTTTTTCAGAATGTCATTGGAATCATACAGTATATAGCTTTTTCAGATTGGTGTCTTTTACTTAGTAATATGCATTTAAGCTTTCCTGCATGTCTTCATGGCGTGATAGCTCTTTTTTTAGAGCTGAATAATATTACATTGTCTGGATGTACTACAGTGTATTTATCCATTCACCAACTGAAAAACATCTTGGTTCCAAGTTTTGGCAATTAGGAATAAAACTGCTTTAAATATCCACATGCAGATTTATATATGGACAGAAATTTTCTATTCACTTGGGTAAATACGAAGGAATGTGATTAATGGACTGTATAATAATAGCATGTTTAGTTTTAATAAGAAACTGCCAAACTCTTTCACAGTGGCAGTGAATGAGATTTCCTGTTGCTCCACATCCTACCAGCATTTGGTATTGTCAGTGTTCCAGATTGTGGCCATTATAATATTTGTGTTGTGGTATCTCATCTTAATTTAATTTGAAGTGTTCTCTCATAAACATAAATGAACATCTTTTTGTATGCCTAGTTACCATCTGTATATCTTCTTTGGTAAAGTGTCTGTGAAGGTCTTCAGCCCACATTTTAATCTGGTTTTGGTTTTCTTAGTGTTGATTTTTAAGAGTTCTTTGTATATATTTTTTTAATTTTTTATTATGTTAATCACCATACATTACATCATTCGTTTTGGATGTAGTGTTCCATGCTTCATTGTTTGTGCATAACACCAGTGCTCCACGCAGAACCTGCCCTCTCTAATACCCATCACCAGGCCAACTCATCCCCCCACCCCCGTCCCCTCTAGAACCCTCAGTTTGTTTTTCAGAGTCCATCGTCTCTCATGGTTGGTCTCCCCCTCCGATTCCCCCCCTTCATTCTTCCCCTCCTGCTATCTTCTTCTTTTTTTTTTTTCTTAACATATATTGCATTATTTGTTTCAGAGGTACAGATCTGTGATTCAACAGTCTTGCACAATTCACAGCTCTTGCCATAGCACATACCCTCCCCAATGTCTATCACCCAGCCACCCTCCCACCCCCCACCACTCCAGCAACCCTCAGTTTGTTTCCTGAGATTAAGAATTCCTCATATCAGTGAGGTCATATGATACATGCCTTTCTCTGACTTATTTCACTCAGCATAACACCTTCCAGTTCTATCCACGTCGTTGCAAATGGCAAGATCTCATTCCTTTTGATGGCTGCATAATATTCCATTGTGTATATATACCACATCTTCTTTATCCATTCATCTGTCGATGGACATCTTTGGCTCTTTCCACAGTTTGGCTATTGTAGACATTGCTGGTATAAACAGTGGGGCGCACGTACCCCTTCGGATCCCTACATTTGTATCTTTGGGGTAAATACCCAGTAGTGCAATTGCTGGATCATATGGTAGCTCTATTTTCAACTGTTTGAGGAACCTCCATACTGTTTTCCAGAGTGGTTGCTCCAGCTTGCATTCCCACCAACAGTATAGGAGGGCTCCCCTTTCTCCGCATCCCCGCCAACATCTGTCCTTTCCTGACTTGTTAATTTTAGCCATTCTGACGGGTGTGAGGTGGTATCTCTTTGAGGTTTTGATTTGGATTTCCCTGATGCCGAGCGATGTTGAGCACTTTTTCATGTGTCTGTTGGCCATTTGGATGTCTTCTTTGGAAAAATGTCTGTTCATGTCTTCTGCCCATTTCTTGATTGGATTATTTGTTCTTTGGGTGTTCAGTTTGATAAGTTCTTTATAGATTTTGGATACTAGCCCTTTATCTGAAATGTCATTTCCAAATATCTTCTCCCATTCTGTCGGTTGTCTTTTGGTTTTTGTGGACTGTTTCTTTTGCTGTGCAAAAGCTTTTTATCTTGATGAAATTCCAATAGTTCATTTTTGCCGTTGCTTCCCTTGCCTTTGGTGATGTTTCTAGGAAGAAGTTGCCGCAGCTGAGGTCAAAGAGGTTGCTGACTCTGTTCTCCTTTAGGATTTTGATGGACTCCTGTTTCACATTTAGGTCTTTCAACCATTTGGAGTCTATTTTTGTGCGCTGTGTAAGGAAATGGTCCAGTTTCATTCTTCTGCATGTGGCTGTCCAATTTTCCCAACACTATTTGTTGAAGAGACTGTCTTTTTTCCATTGGACATTCTTTCCTGCTTTGTCAAAGATTAGTTAACCATAGAGTTGAGGGTCCATTTCTGGGCTCTCTGTTCAGTTCCATTGATCTATGTGTCTGTTTTTGTGCCAGTACCATACTGTCTTGATGATGACAGCTTTGTAATAGAGCTGGAAGTCCGGAATTGTGATGCCGCCAGCTTTGCTTTTCTTTTTCAACATTCCTCTGGCTATTCGGGATCTCTTCTGGTTCCATACAAATTTTAGGATTATTTGTTCCATTTCTTTGAAAAAAGTGGGTGGTATTTTGATGGGGATTGCACTGAATGTGTAGATTGCTCTAGGTAGCATTGACATCTTCACAATGTTTGTTCTTCCAATCCATGAGCATGGAACGTTTTTCCATTTCTTTGTGTCTTCTTCAATTTCTTTCATGAGTATTTTACAGTTTTCTGAGTACAGATCCTTTGCTTCTTTGGTTAGGTTTATTCCTAGGTATCTTATGGTTTTGGGTGCAATTGTAAATGGGATCGACTCCTTAATTTGTTTCTCTTCTGTCTTGTTGTTGGTGTATAGGAATGCCACTGATTTCTGTGCATTGATTTTATATCCTGCTACTTGACTGAATTCCTGTATGAGTTCTAGCAGTTTTGGGGTGGAGTCTTTTGGGTTTTCTACATACAGTATCATATCATCTGCAAAGAGTGAGAGTTTGACTTCCTCTTTGCCGATTTGGATGCCTTTGATTTCTTTTTGTTGTCTGATTGCTGTGGCTAGGACTTCTAATACTATGTTGAATAGCAGTGGTGATAGTGGATATCCCTGCCATGTTCCTGACCTTAGGGGGAAAGCTCTCAGCTTTTCCCCATTGAGAATATTCGCTATAGGTTTTTCATAGATGGCTTTTATGATATTGAGGTATGTACCCCCTATCCCTATACTCTGAAGAGTTTTGATCAAGAAAGGATGCTATACTTTGTCAAATGCTTTTTCTGCATCTATTGAGAGAATCATATGATTCTTGTTCTTTCTTTTGCTAATATATTGTATCACATTGATTGATTTGCGGATGTTGAACCAACCTTGCAGCCCAGGGATAAATCCCACTTGGTCATGGTGAATAATCCTTTTAATGTACTGTTGGATCCTATTGGCTAGTATTTTGGTGAGAATTTTTGCATCCATGTTCATCAAGGATATTGGTCTGTAATTCTCCTTTTTCATGGGGTCTTTGTCTGGTTTTGGGATCAAGGTAATGGTGGCCCCATAAAATGAGTTTGGAAGTTTTCCTTCCATTTCTATTTTTTGGAACAGTTTCAGGAGAATAGGTATTAATTCTTCTTTAAATGTTTGGTAGAATTCCCGTGGGAAGCCATCTGGCCCTGGGCTTTTGTTTGTTGGGAGATTTTTGATGACTGCTTCAATTTCCTTAGTGGTTATAGGTCTGTTCAGGTTTTCTATTTCTTCCTGGTTCAATTTTGGTAGTTGATAACATCTCTAGGAATGCATCCATTTCTTCCAGGTTATCTAATTTGCTGGCATAGAGTTGCTCATAATATGTTCTTATAATTGTTTGTATGTCTTTGGTGTTGGTTGTGATCTCTCTTTCATTCATGATTTTGTTGATTTCGGTCATTTCTCTTTTCTTTTTGATAAGTCTGGCCAGGGGTTTATCAATCTTGTTAATTCTTTCAAAGAACCAGCTTCTAGTTTTGTTGATCTGTTCTACTGTTCTTTTGGTTTCTATTTCATTGATTTCTGCTCTGATCTTTATTATTTCTCTTCTCCTGCTGGGTTTAGGCTATATTTGCTGTTTTTTCTCCAGCTCCTTTAGGTGTAGGGTTAGGTTGTGTATTTGAGACCTTTCTTGTTTCTTGAGAAAGGCTTGTATTGCTATATACTTTCCTCTCAGGACTGCCTTCGCCTTATCCCAAAGATTTTGAACAGTTGTGTTTTCATTTTCATTGGTTTCCATGAATTTTTTTAATTCTTCTTTATTTTCCTGGGTGACCCATTCATTCTTTAGTAGGATACTCTTTCGCCTCCATGTATTTGAGTTCTTTCTGACTTTCCTCTTGTGATTGAGTTCTAGTTTCAAAGCATTGTGGTCTGAAAATATGCAGGGAATGATCCCAGTCTTTTGGTAGCGGTTGAGACCTGATTTGTGACCTAGGATGTGATCTATTCTGGAGAATGTTCCATGGGCACTAGAGAAGAATGTGTATTCCGTTGCTTTGGGATGGAATGTTCTGAATATGTCTGTGAAGTCCATTTGGTCCAGTGTATCATTTAAAGTCTTTATTTCCTTGTTGATCTTTTGCTTAGATGATCTGCCCATTTCAGTCAGGGGGGTGTTAAAGTCCCCCACTATTATTGTATTGTTGTTAATGAGTTTCTTTGCTTTTGTTATTAATTGCCTTATATAATTGGCTGCTCCCATGTTAGGGGCATAGATATTTACAATTGTTAGATCTTCTTGTTGGATAGACACTTTAGGTAGGATATAGTGTCCTTCTTCATCTCTTATTACAGTCTTTCTTTTAAAATCTAATTTGTCTGATATAAGGATTGCCACCCCAGCTTTCTTTTGGTGTCCATTAGCATGGTAAATGGTTTTCCACCCCCTCACTTTCAATCTGGGGGTGTCTTTGGATCTAAAATGGGTCTCTTGCAGACAGCATATTGATGGGTCTTGTTTTTTAATCCATTCTGATAGCCTGTGTCTTTTGATTGGAGCATTTAGCCCATTTACATTCAGGGTAACTATTGAAAGGTATGAATTTAGTGCCATTGTATTGCCTGTAAGGTGACTGTTACTGTATACTGTCTGTGTTCCTTTCTGGTCTATGCTGCTTTTAGGCGCTCTCTTTGCTTAGAGGACCCCTTTCAATATTTCTTGTAGGGCTGGTTTCATGTTTGCAAATTCCTTTAGTTTTTGTCTGTCCTGGAAGATTTTTATCTCTCCTTCAATTTTCAATGACAGCCTAGCTGGATATAGTATTCTTGGCTGCATATTTTTCTCATTTAGTGCTCTGAAGATATCATGCCAGTCCTTTCTGGCCTGCCCGGTCTCTGTGGATAGGTCTGTTGCCAATCTAATGTTTCTACCATTGTAGGTTACATATCTCTTCTCCTGAGCTGCTTTCAAGATTTTCTCTTTGTCTCTGAGACTCGTAAGTTTTAGTATTAGATGTGGGGGTGTCGACCTATTTTTATTGATTTTGAGAGGGGTTCTCTGTGCCTCCTGGATTTTGATGCCTGTTTCCTTCCCCACATTAGGGAAGTTCTCTGCTATAATTTGCTCCAATATACCTTCTGCCCCTCTGTCTCTTTCTTCTTCTTTTGGGATCCCAATTATTCTAATGTTTCGTCTTTATCGTATCGCTTATCTCTCGAATTCTGCCCTCGTGATCCAGTAGTTGTTTATCTCTCAGCTTCTTTATTTCCATCATTTGGTCTTCTATATCGCTGATTCTTCTGCCTCATTTATCCTAGCAGTTAGTGCCCCCATTTTTGATTGCACTTCATTAATAGCCTTTTTGATTTCGATCTGGTTAGATTTTAATTCTTTTATTTCTCCAGGAAGCATTTCTCTAATAACTTCCATGCTTTTTTCAAGCCCAGCTAGTATCTTTAAAATCACGATTCTGAACACTAGGTCCGACATCGTACTAATGTCCGTATTGAGTAAGTCCCTGGCAGACGGTACTACCTCTTGTTCTTTTTGCTGAGGTGATTTTTTTCGTCTTGTCATTTTGTCCAGAGGGGAATAGATGAATGAGAGAACAAAATGCTAACAGGTTAACAACGTCCCCGGCATATATACTCTAAACAAATCAGAAAAGACCTGAAACCAGGGGAAAAGAAAGGGAAAGAAAGAGAAAAGAAAGAGGAAAAAAAAAAAAAGAAAAAGATAAAAACAAACAAAAACAGAACAAAAAAAAAACAGAATATGATCAAATATGATCAGGCTAGTGCATAGATCAGTGCCACACACTAGATTTTAGGTGTATTTTGGTCTGTTAGAAGAAAGTGCCTCCTAAAATTTTAAAGAAAGAAAGACTGATATATGTACAAAATAAGGGTTGATACAATGAAGGGACGGAAGATGACTGTAAAGATGAAAATTATGAAAGATTTTATAAAAGGAATTGATAAGAAGTTGTTTGAAAAAAGAAAGAAGGAGATTAAAAAAGAAAAAAGGAGAGAATGTGATCAGGCAGGAGACTAGAACAAAACCATACACTAGTTATTTAGGGTATATTTTTATCTGTTAGAGGAAACTATCTCAAAATTTTAAAGAGAGAACAACTTATATATATATGCCAAAAATAAGGGTGTCTACTAGAAGGGATAGAATATGACTCTAAAAATGAAAAATAAAAAAGTTTTTTCAAAAAGTGATTGATAAGATGTTGGTTGAAAAAGGGAAAAAGAAAAATTAAAAAAAAAACAGTTAAAAAAATTAACTTTGAAAAACTAATGAATCATGGTAAAAAAGCCATGAATTCTATGTGCAGTATTCCCCTAGCGCTGGAGTTCTCCCATTCTCCTTGATTGGTAAACTTGGTCTTGGCTGGCTGTTCGTGCTGATCTTCTGGGGAAGGGGCCTGTTGCCATGGTTCCCAAATGTCTTTGCCGGAGGCGGAATTGCCCCGCCCTTGCTGGTCCAGGCTAAGCAATCTGCTCGGGTTTGCCTTTGGGAGCTTTTGTTCCCTGCAAGCTTTCTGTACAGCTTTGGAGGACGAGAGTGAAAATGGTGGCCTCCCAGTCTCCGCCCGGAGGAGCTGAGAACTGGGGGCCCTGCTCCTTAGTGCGCCCCCAGAGAAAAGCAGTCAGTCACTCCCGTGTCCCCAGTCTCCGGCCGCACTCCCTGCTCACCTGGGCTGTGACCAAGCGTTTCTATCTCTGGCACCCGACTCGGTGTTGGAGTCTCCAAATCCAGCAGATCCCTGCGGTGCGCTCCCACGCTGCTCCTCCTGGGGGAGGAAGGGGAGTCTCCCCGCATCTGCTGCTTGTTGGGTCCCTGCTGGAGGAGCAGTGGCCCAACTTCCAGTAAGTGGTCGCTTTTCTGTTCAGAGAGTTGTTGCTATTCTTTTCGATTTCCTGTTGAGTTCCTAGATGTTCAGAATGGTTTGATCCCTATTCAGCTGAATTCCTGAGACCAGATGAAATCCAGGTCTCCTACTCCTCCGCCATCTTGCTCTGCCCCCCCCTTGTATATTTTGGATAACAGATCTTTAGTACATGTATCTTTTGCAGATATTTTTTTCCAATCTGTGACTTGTCTTCTTATTCTCTTTGACAATGTCTTTTGCAGAGCAGAAGTTTTTTATTTTAATGAAGTCTACCTTATCTATTATTTTGTAACTTCATCATGCCTTTGGTGTTGTCATCGCCATCTCCTAAGTCATCTAAGTTTCCTCCTATGTTATGTCCTAGGAAATTTGTGGTTTCGCATTTTAAGTTTAGGTCTATGATCCATTTCCAAGTTACTTTTTGTGAAGGATGTAAGGTCTGAGTCTAGATTCATTTTCTTTGCATTTTGATGTCCACATGTTTCAGCACCATTTGTTGATAAGATTTTCTTTCCTCCATAATTCTGTCTTTGCTTTGTCAAAGATTAGTCTACTGGGCTATTAGTCTATTTCTGGACTGTCTGTTCTGTTCCATTGATCTGTTGTTCTTTTTTCAGTACCACAGTGTCTTGATACTGTAACTTTATACTAAGTTTAGAAGTCTGGTAGAGCCAGTCCTTTGACTTTGCTTTTCTTCAGTATTGTGTAGGTTATTCTGGATCTTTTGCCTCTTCCTATAAATTTTAGAATCAGCTACTTGATAGCCACAAAGTAACTTGCTGGGATTTTTTATTGTGATTGTCTGGAATCTATAGATAAAGTTGGGAAGTATAGACATTGTGGCAATATGGAGTTTTCCTATCATGAACAAGAAATATCTCAACATAGTTTTTCTTTGATTTCTTTCATCAGAATTTTGTATTTTTTCTCATGTATGTCTTTATATTTTGTTAGGTTTTTACCTCAGCATTTTTTTTTAGGGGAGCGGTTATTAATTTGCCCAGTTGTGTCTTTCAGGGAATTGGTCCATTTCATCTAGTTTACAAATTTGTGGTGTAGTTCATAATGTAACTTTATTTAATCTTTGGAATGTACATGGGATATGTGATGTCCCCTTTTTTATTTCTGGTGTTAACAATCTGTGTTCTCTCTTTTCTTCTTAGTTAGCTTGGCTAGAGGCCTTTGGTTTCATTGTTTTTCTCTATTGGTTTTCTGTTTTCAATTTCATTGATTTCTGCTCTGTTTTTTTTTAATTTCTTCTGCTTATCTTGGATTTAACTTGTTCTTCTTTTTCTAGTTTCCTATAGTGGAAACCTAGATGATTGCATAGAATGTTATAAATTTCCTTCTAAGCCGTGCTTTTGCTGTGTTGCACAAACTTTAAGTTTATTTTAGTTTTCATTTAGTTCAAAATATTTTAAAATTTACCTTGAGATTTCTTTGGTACATTATTTAAATGTGTGTCTAATCTCCAAGTATTTGGGGATTTTTTCAGCTCTTTCTCTTAATTTTTGTTTATTTCCCTTGTAGTTTGAGAGCAGACTGTTTGATTATAATTCTTCAATTCTGTTTCTTCTTGCAGTTCTATTAATTTTTGCCTCATGTATTTGGACACTCTGTTAGGCCCATACACATTAAGGATTTTTATGTCTTTTTGGAGTATTGAACCCTTTGTCATTATGTAATGCCCCACTTTATCCTGGATAACATTCCTTGTTCTGAAATCCGCCCTCTCTGAAATTAATATAGCTAACTCCTGGTTCTTTGTTTGGTTTTGGTTTTGGTTAGTGTTAGCATGATGTATCTTTCTCCCTCCCTTCACTTTTAATCTTTATTTGTATTTTTTTAAAGATATATTTATTTATTTTTGAGGGGGTGTGACTAGGCAGAGGGAGAGAATCTTTAAGTAGACTCCCCACTGAGCACAGAGCTCAACTAGGGCTCCATCTCACAATCCATGAGATCAAACCAAGTTGGATGCTTAACCAACTGAGGCACCCAGGCACCCCTCTATATGTGTATTTATATTTAAAATGAATTTCTTGTAGACAACACACAGGTAGGTCATATATTTTGCTCCACCTTGATAATCTGTCTTTTAATGTGTATGTTTAGACCAGTGATGTTTAAAGTGATTATTCCTATAGTTAGATTAATATACCATATTTATTTTTTTCTATTTGTTGCCCTTCTTTGCTTTTTTTTTTTTGTCGACTTTTTTCCTGATTTTGTGGTTTAATTGAGCATTTCGTATGATTTTATTTTCTCTCCATGGGGAAAAACAGTTCATGCATGTAGTCTTTTGACCCTATTTGGCTACATAAGAATGATCCTTAGGCCTAGAACACTTCCTTCTCAAGAGATAGGGTCCTCACAACCTGTGTATGGAAATATCTTTCTCTGTTTCAGGCAACAATGTATACTCCTTTGTTTTGCTTAAGCATGTGTGTCCTATGGCACCTGAACAGCCTTAATGCTAGATCTATCTTCTGCTGGAAGGGGATGACAGCCTTCATTCTGTGGTGCAGGAGAGGTGTGTACAGACCAATTGCCCTGTGTTGGCTGCTGGAAGTGACCCACTGGCCATGGCAGACTAATGTCTAATACTGAAGATCGTGCTCTTTCTCTGTTTACTGTGAGTCACGTGTTCTGTTCAGTACTTGACAGCATTGTTTTCCATGGCGACTCTGATATCAAGATGCATTTGGACTTCTACTCCTGATAATAGGCAAGACATGTCACTTGCTCAATGCTTTCCTTTCTTAGCATATCAATAATACTTGTTTTTACTTTTTTAGGGCTTGGCCTAGAGTTCGCTGTATACATTAACAACTAATCCAAGTCTGCCTTTGAATAACGTTGTATCGCTATATGAGTGCAAGGACCTTATAATAATAAGATATTCCTAACTCCTCCCCGTCCCTTGTGTCATTGCTATCATTCATTTCAAGTAAATGTAAGCACACATGTATATACATATATATACACACACACATAATTGAATACATTGTTGCTATTTTTATTTTGAATAAACTTACCTTTTTATCAATTAATGAGAAAAATAAAAGTTTTTATTTTATCATCTCCTATTCTTCCCTGATGCTCGTTCTTTAAGGATATCCATGTTTCTGACCAATATCATTTTCCTTCTCTCTGAAGAACTTCTTTTAACATTTCTTGCACAGCAAGTCTACTGGCAACAATTTCCCTCAATTTTTGTCTGAGAAATTCTTTATTTTTCCTTCACTTTTGAGGGATAAGTTTGAATGGTACAGAATTTTAGGTTGGTGGGTTTTTTTTTCTTCCGGAAAATTTCAATATTTCACTCCTCTCTCTTATTACCTGAATGACTTCTGAGAGGTTGTATGTAATTCTTATCTTTGTTCCTCTATAGGTAAGGTGTTTTTTCCCTCTGGCTTCTTTCAAGATTTTTTATCTTTGATTTTTCTGCAGCCTGAATATGATGTGCCTAGATGTAAATTTTGGTATTTACTGTGCTTGGTGTTTTCTGAGCTTCCAAGATCTATAGTTTGATGTCTGACATTAACTTGGGGGATACTCTCAGACCTTATTGCTTTAAATAATACTTTTGTTCCTTTCTTCTGGTATTCCCATTTTGTGTATGTTATACCTTTTGCAGTTCTCCCACAGTTTTTGGAGATTGTAGGTTTGTTTTGTTTTTTTTATGTTTGGGGGGGGAGGTTTTGGGAGGGTCTTTTTCTCTTTACGTTTCATTTTGGGAAATATCTCTTGTCATCTCCTCACACTCAGAGATTCTTTCCTCAGCCATGTCCAGGCTGCTAATAAGCCAACGTGTTTGATCTCTAGCATTTCTTTCTTTTTTTAGGATGTCATTTCTATTAACTTTTGAAGATTTATAGCACCTAAATTATGTTTGCTTGAATGTATGAAGGTTAAAAAAAATTTTTTTCATAAAATACAAGAGCACCCAATTTGGTCATCAAGTAAAAGTAAAAACTAGGTTTCCTTTTAAATTAGTCCAAAGTAGCATTTAGGAACTTAGTCATAGGCCGCAGTGTTGACACCATGACAAAGCCAAGTATAGGGTTGGGTCTGGTTTTATTTGGTTGTTTTCAGTAGCCAGTGCTCCTGGATTAAGTTCTGAAAATGGTCTAGTTGTAAGGCAGAAATCTATTTGGATTCCACCAGAGGTATGTTCCTTGAGTTGGCTGTTGCAGGGTGAGGCACATTTTCTGGGACCCATGTCAACTACCTACTAGTCATCAAGGTAAAAAAATTCATCGTCTCCTCCTTGGTATTCCATTCCATGGAAATCAACTCAGTATTGCAAGATACTTCAGTTCCACCAAATCCTTTCACAAACTAGGATCTTTCTTATGACCTGTGACAGTTTCCAGTGTAGCTCCAAATTTTTGATAGTTGTGAGCAAACCATTCCAAGAGGGACATATTCTCAGTCAGTTTATGTTCCTGTCCTGTCAGTGAAATGAGATTTATCCTTTTCTTATTCTTCAGTTAGATAGAGAATTTTCTCCTCTTCTGTGCCTTGGCAATGAAGAACATTTCTTATTATATCCAGATTTTCATAAACTGTTAGAATCTCTACAGCTCCCACTTGCAAAGCCTTTAGTGTATCTTCATCTCCAAAACAGTACTTACCTGTGTCCTGGCTGATTTCACCAAAATGTTGAATTAATTTCTCTGTTTGAATGAATTTTACCTCAGTAGATAACTCAATGGCTTGGTTTCCATTTTCATCACCATAGGATATATCAACTAATTTTAAATTTTTTGACTGCAGCGTCTCTCCAAACATATCAGATTGACTTAGTTCAGTTTTAAGGTCAGCCGATCCACCTAAAATGAGACTGGTTACATTCATTTTGTGGAAATAAACAGCTGTCTAGCAGTCTCTGCTACTTTCTAAATATAGTTATTCCACTTCCAGACCAGGCCTTACATGTATGGATTGCTTGGCTCAGTGCTCAGAGTTCCCTCTTCTGTGCCCAGTATCAGTCAGGTCTTGGTTTTTGCAGAGGTACTGCTTCTGGCCTGGGCAAGCTACACCTGTCTACTTGCCGTGCTGCTTGATGGATGCGGCTCTTTGATCTCCCGCTCCAACTAGGCAGTATGATACCAATTCTAAGCTTTATGCTGAAGGCTTTATGCTGAATTTTTACCTCACCATTTAGTTTGGAAGGAGGGTGCTGATAACTTAGCCCCTAAAATTCATGCGTAGACTGGTCCCTACTTACTGTTTTGATTTTCCTTTATACTTTTCTTTTCTTGCTTTGACTATAGATCCAAATATTTATTATTAATTTTTTCTTTTATTATAGTGGTAAAAGAGATTTGTGCTTATGCTCAATCTTCCATTTTGACCCCAGAAGTAGAAAATAGCTTTAAATCCAACTACGAAGAGCTTTTACTTATTTAATAAGGTTAGTGGGCAGTGGACAATCTTTGACTTAGGGTGAAAAAAAATCTAAAAGTTTTAAAAATAAAATCAACTGAATTACATCTCTAAAACAGACCATGATCAACCACTGTATGACTGTCCTATGTGTGGGCTCATCTGTACAAATTACCATATTCTCCAGGAACATGTTGACTTACATTTGGAAGAAAGCAACTTTGGACAAGGTATGTGGATATGTTTAAAAATAAGAATCTCATGATTTAATTTCTGCTTCCTAGGATATATCTAATTTTTAGAGTAGTGATACAGAGGGAAAAAAAGCATACTGGTTAAAAATAAATTTGTCCCTTTAAAGAATTCTAGTGTAACTTCAACTTCTTTTTAGAAGTTGTTTCACAGAAAAGTTGTATAGGATGAACGGTTTTGAGCAGTAACTAAATTAGTGATTTTGCCCCCAGAGTTTTGCCCCAGAACACTAGTATTTAGAAGACAATGAAATATGTATACTTTAAGAAATCTGTTTGCTGAGGTTAAGGCCATTCTTTCAACAGCTAGAAATAACTGAATTTAGCATCAGGTCAGCGAAAGTTGTTGTTGAACTAGGAAGCTGCCATATGGCACTTACAGTTTTTAAAAAATATATGAACTGTATGATTGAAATGTTTTTCAAGTTCATTTCCAGTTTGCCCAGTTTCTTATATTACCACTTACTAGTTTTGTAATTGACTCTATACAATTTTTTCTCTGTTCCTTATCTTTTTGAATAGTGGCATTGATAAAGTAATCATTGTTGGTGCCTTAGAAGTAGAAGGATTCTGTGACTTTAAGAGTCCCATTGAAACAATATAAAGTAGACCCTAAAAGAAACCAATTGTGTTCTACTGGATTTCATTTTCTTAGGGTACATTGATACCTCCTGTTAATTCAGGGGTCTTCAGTACCCAGTATTAATGATCCTAATACCAATCAGTGATCTTCATGAGTAATATTCCTTGCTCACTCAGCCTAATCCCAAAATGAGAATCACTGGAGCAAAGATGGAACAGTCCCTTTCTCCAGTGATTTTCTACCGACTGCTGTGGAAAAATAACCCTCTGAAGCTGAAAGTCTGATAATTCTTTTGTTTATAATAGACTTTGTATGGGTACATAAATTATTCTATAAGCCTATGGTAGATAATGAAAGATATGTCCTGAGTAAATCACTGTAGATAGTGTCAGAAGTACGCTAAAAATCAGTTGTAAATTGTTTATCTCCGGCAATGGAAGTGGGGACCAAATAGGAAGATGTAGTAGAGACTGAGAGATTTGAAAGGAAAAAAAGAATATTCAAATACATAATTCAAATATCAAATTGGAAGTCAGGGAGACCAGATCCTGGCCAGAAGCTACTGACTAATGGATCTGTGGGATATTGGGTAGAGAGGAAACAGGGAAACATGCTGCAAAGTTGTACCATTTGTTTGAAACCAGACGGTGATAAAGCTATACTTGGCAGACATATTTTTATGCTCTTCATTATTTCCTTTTCTCCCCCCAGTTTATTTTAAAAGCCAATCCTTATTTGTGTTAATAAGGAACACCAATGAAGAGTATTACTTGATTTCTCTAAGTTCTGGTTTCCTTAGGAAATAATACCTAACTTCCTAAGGTTGTTATGAGGATCAAATGAGATAATTAATGAAAAATGCTTGTCACAGCCTACCTATTCAGTGAATATTGGTGATTTAAGTGGAGGTTCTACCCTGTAGAAGCCGTTCAAGTTCTGCTAGAAACAGTGTTTCCGTGACATCATAGTCGTGAGTAAATATCAAAATAATAGCATTTATTCCATTTAAAAGATATGAGTTAACGTATAATAGGTGAGATTTGAATTCAGTAGTTATTTTATTCTAAACATTAAAAATATCTAATAGGCATAGATAGAGTCCAATGTTCTAGAGATCTAGAATTGGCTCACCAGCTTCAACAAGAAGAAGACAGAAAGAGGAGATCTGAAGAATCACGACAAGAAATGGGAGAATTTCAGAAGCTGCAGGTACAAAGATTAATAACAATTGTAATATTTTGCTTTGGTAGAGTTCTTATTTTTCAAACATGCTCTCAAGACTGCAGCCTATTATTTTTGTCATTTTTGGTATACAAAATACTCTTTTTACATACACATTTTATAATTCATAACAGCTACCACTTATAGGTACTCATTCTGGTCATGTACTGGGATAAGCACTTCATATATAGTATCTTAAGATCATCACAACAACTCCCTAAATGACAGATGAGTAAGTAAAGACAGAGTGCTTATGTAGCTAGTAACTTGTTCAGGTTCAGGCTGTACTAAATGGTAAAGCCTGGATTCAAACCTATGTTAAATTGACAGGGCAGATTAGGAAGCAGATACTCAGAATTTAAGTGTTTGTATAGATAGATACTTAAAAGAGAAACGTAGAATTAGTATCTCCTGTCTGAGTGTTAAATTTTTTTAGTGATTGCAATTCAGGCATTTAAAAAGAAACATTTTTAATAGAAAATCCAATTTTGGTGGTATTTGAGACTTTATCTTGGGTTGATGGTGGTACCTGCTGAACTAAACTGGCAGCATCTAATATATTTTTAATGCATTTAAATTTTTAATAGATTTTTCTACTTTTTTCAGTCATAATTTTCTGTGAACTACTACCTGTGCTAATAATGCTCAGAGTTTCTAAAAACTGTTTTTCTATGTGCTAATAGGATAACGTTTGAATAAAAAGGGCTTATGATTGAATAGGTTTGAAAGTATTCAGTTAAACAGGTTTGTATACTGCAAGATTTTTCAAAACCTTTAATATACTAATGTGCATTGTACCTACCATAATTTTCTCAGACCTACTTCTGAGTTTTTCTTCTCAGATATGTTACACATGACTATGTAATTCTCATTTTAGAATATCTAATTTAGGCTGTTTCTCTCCTTGGTGATTCATTTATTTGCAAAACATTTTCCCACCAAGATTCAGAGGAGGAAAACAAGTTTCCTTTTCATCAGTTTTCTTTGTCTTATATAATTTTGAACATTATCAATAAAAAAAGTTTCCAGTATTTAAGGGAGTTTGTTGAGTAACTTTGGAAGTTGTTTAGATCTCAAAAACTTTTTGCATAGAGGCTGTGTTATACATTGGAGATTCTCTATCCAGTGTGCAAAAAAACGTAGTTAATTTACTATGTAGAATTACTGCCTGAATGAATTATGGATTAAGTAGGCCTTCATAGGCTAGCCTGGAACCAAATAATAAGTACTGACAAGTTTTCTTAAATAAATCAGTGGTGTGTTCAGAACTCATCTGCCTTTTTCCATACCTTTAGTAGGAAGGCAGGATTCTCTACCTTCCCTAATACAAAGAAAGCAAATCTCTTGCCCTGGTGGTTGTTAACAGAGAAAGGCTGTTACTAACTTAGGGATTTGTGTGTGTGTGTTATTTATCTTTAATAAAAATCTTAAGAAAAATCTTTAAATAAAAATCTCTAATAAAAAATCTTAATCTTGTATGAAAGTCTATAAACCAGAATGTTTCGAAGTACATTTCCAAATAAATAAAACTGTAATAAGTTTCCATCCTCATGGAGGTAAAGGGACATAAAAAGTAAGTCATTTTTATATTTGCTAGAGACAATATGGTTTAGATAATTCTGGAGGATACAAACAACAGCAACTACGAAATATGGAGATAGAAGTCAATAGGGGAAGAATGCATCCATCTGAATTTCATAGAAGAAAAGCTGATATGATGGAATCGCTAGCTATTGGTATTGATGATGGAAAAACAAGAACTTCTGGTGAGTACTTAAACATCAAAATCATTATTTCAGTAGTTCATATAACAGTGAAGTAATAATCAGGGTTTTTTGAATTTTGCTTAATTTTAATTATCCATAGTTTGTATACTTTTAGGTGAGACTCTTCAAATAATTTTTTTAATGTGTTTTTTTAAACCTCTGCACTTTTATTTTTTCATTAATAATTCACTTAAAAATAATTTACTTTTATATTGTGTTCATTTACTTGACATTTGGAAATGAGCCTTTTAGAAGTTTTTATTGAGTGTTTACTATGTTCTACATCAATGCTGTGTGATAGAAGTACAAGTGAGTCAAATATGTATATACATACATATTTTTTAATTCCAGTAGTCACATTAGAAAAAGTAAGAAAGAAGGATGAAGTGAAATTAATTTTAATATTTTAAACCCTATGGGTCCATAATATTATTATTTCAACATATAATCAATATGAAAAACTATTAATGAGATATTTTGCAATCTTCGTACATTCTTCAAAATCTAATGTGTATTTTATACTTTACAGAGTATTTATATCTGGACAAGTCACATCTCAAGTGCTTAATAGTCACACTTAGATAGTGGCTACTATATTGTTTTAGTATAGATTCAGACACATCTTTATATATATATGCATCATTTAACTCAAAACAGACATTCGCTTGTATACTGTTACATTTTTCTGGATTAGTTAATTGTGATTTAGATAGATTAAATTACTTTCCCAACGTAACCACATAGCTACTTATTGGCCCAGCTAGTATTCACAATCCAATCTGCCTTGCTCCAAAGAATGCCTTTTCCATGATGTTTTTTAAGGTATCTTTTTAATATACCTATTAGTGTAGTAAAAAAATTTATATGGAAACAGCTTTGTTCCTGCCACAGAGGTTCCTAATCTTACTGTTTTAAAGCTGTAAACCTCCCATATGTATTTTAAATCCGTTGCGCATCCCTTTCTGATTCTGATCCCTCCTCATCCACAAGGAGAACCGATATCCTGAATTTGGTATTTATTAGTCTCATATACTGTAATGCTTTCACCATATATGTAGGCGTCCATAAATATATGTAATATTTTAATGTATTTAAACTATGTATAAATTGGTATACATCTGCTTCTGTTTGGTCTGCTTAGAGATGGTGATTCTTACAGCTGTACTTCCTTCATTTTGACTCTGTATAGTACTTCCTTGTATGAGTTATACACAACTTATTTACCTGTTTTTGTGGTTGACAAACATTTAAGTTCATACAAATTATGAATAGGTTTTTTTTGTTGTTTGTTTTGTTTTTTTAATCCTTAATGCCCATTATCCATTGACCCCATTATCCATTTACCCCACCCACCTCCCCTCAGTTTGTTCCCTTTTGTCAAGAGGTCTTTTTTAAGAGTTTCTCTGTAATGCATCCAGAACTGGAAATACTAGGTTAGAGGGCATATACATCTCTAACTTTGTTAAGGTTATTATAGAATTGTTTTCCAAAATGATCATAATCTACATTTGCATCATTGTATTCTCGCTCACACTTTGTACGGTGACACTTTTTAATTTTTGCTACTCATTTTTGAAATGATACGGTACTTAATTTGCATTTTCCTAATTACTCCTGAGTTAGTTTCTTCAGTAAAAAACCTATTCCCTTCCTTTGTCCTCTTTTGGGTTGTCTTTTTCTTATTGATTTGTGGGAGTTCCTTCAATATTCAGGACACTAATTCTTTGTTGATTACATGAAATACAAATATCTTCTTCAATATTTATAATTTGCCTTTAAATTTTGTATATGGTATCTTTAATTAGAGTTTTAAATTTGAATTTAATCAAATTTCTGTCTTTATCTTTATTTATATCCTAAGTGTCTTGTTTAAGGAAATCCCCCAACTTTGAGGTCATAAACATACTCCTTTATATTTTCTTTAAACATTTATACTTTGCTTTTCATATTTCTACTTTTAATTCACTCGGGGTTTATTTGTACATAAGTGTGTATGAGAGAGAAGGAGCGAGAGAAAGAGAAGGTGTGGGTTTAATTTTTTTCCCTTATTTATAACAGTACTTTTAAGTTCTTATTGCTTATGTATTTCAAGCAATAAGAAAGGAAAGCAACTCTGTACTTTCCCCACTTATCTGTAATTCCCTATGCCATATATTTTCAATTCCATGAGTCTGTTTCTGAAGACCATCTTTATATTTCTTCGAGGGTCTCCATGTAAAAAGGTTTCTGTGGGACAGGACATTCCAGCAGATGTGGAATATGATTCATTAGGGTATACAGGAAGAAAATACTAGAATTTCTATTTGTTTTTAATTTATGTCACCCTTTAATTTCTATTTGTGTATATGTTTTAAAATTACTATAGAATGTAGTAGAGTATGTATAATTTAATACTAATATATCTGTAGAAGATTAAAGAATACTGCTCTGTAATGTGCTATGTCCTTTTTGTAAACTGCTTTGAAATTCAGCGATTGTGTGGCAAAGATTTTTATTTTTATTAGTTATGCAAATGTTAATTGAAGCAGCTATTAGTTAAAGCTATTATTTCTGTTTAACAATAGATTATAATTTAACAAAAGATATTGGAAAATATCTAAAGAGATTTAGGGGCCAAGGATAAAAAATTTTATTATGAGGAAATTTTTCTTTGGCAATTATATATGATGCTAAAGTTGCTAGGACCCTGTTACCTAGACAGTGAGGCACCATTGTTTTAGTATAAGTAGTATGCTAGTGTTAGGAACACTTGCATAGTAGTAATAAGACATGAAAAAAGGTTATAACAGTAAAAAGATAAAGAAGATGGAATTGACAGGATTTAGATGGGGCACTTGAGGGAGAGACTAATATTAGAAGCATATGAGACAGCCATCAAAGATGATAGCTTATCCTTCTAAATCTTCTAAGTCTCTTTTTTATTTTAGGAATTATTGAAGCACTTTACAGATACTATCAGAATGCGGCCACAGATGTGAGGCGCGTGTGGCTTTCCACAGGGGTGGATCACTTTCATTCATCTTTTGGTGACAAAGGTTGGGGTTGTGGTTACCGAAATTTCCAGATGCTACTTTCATCATTACTGCAAAATGATGCTTATGACGATAGCTTGAAAGGTATGTGAAATACAATTCTCTGAACGTGTCCACTGATACATAGTTGGCCCTTGAAAAACATGAATTTGCACTGCATATACATGGGTTTTTTACAGTCTAATATTGTAAATGTATTTTCCTTATGATTTTTTTTCCTTACGATTTTCTTTGTTCTAGCTTTATTATAAGAATACAGTATATAATAAGTATAACATATAAAATATGTGTTAATCAACTGTTCATTTTATGTTTTTTGGTAAGGCTCCCAGTCAACAGTAGGTTATTAGTAGTGAAGTTTTGGGGGAGCAAAAAGTTATATGCAGATTTTCAACTGTGCAGGCTATCAGTGCCCCTAACCCCCCTGTATTGTTCAAGGATCAACTGTACATATAATAGGGAGTGAATTAATATATAGTACTTTTGTAACTATCATGTAACGTGTTTGCTTGTATAATTTTAGGTATGTCAATTCCTTGCATTCCAAAAATTCAGTCTATGATTGAAGATGCGTGGAAGGAGGGTTTTGATCCTCAGGGTGCCTCTCAACTTAATAACAGGTTACAGGGAACAAAGGCCTGGATCGGAGCATGTGAAGTATATACACTTCTGACCTCCCTAAGGGTAAAGTATGTACCTGAAAACCCAAGTTGAGGTTATTGTCATACCTGGGAGGTTTTCTTTGTTGTTGTTTTTTTCTTTTATCAAAGGACAGTTAAAAAATAAAATTTAAGTGGCACTGAAAGGCTTATACTAAAAACCAGCAGTTCAGTCCCTATCTTACGTTCTTCTCTCTTCTCAAGTCTGATTTCTCCGACGCAGCTGTTACTTCCATTGTTTCTGAATAATATGCTTTCAGGGCTTTTTTTTCTTTTCTTTTCTTTTTTTGGTTTATCAGTTTTAGACATTGTCTGTTGCATTTCCCTCACATTTCTTACCTGTGTTCACCCTCAATCCTTTTATTTTGGTTAATAATTAATAATTGTATTAATATTATTCATTGCTGATTTTATTTCCTTTCCTGAAAAGCTTTTAACAATTCTCCTTGAGTTAAGAATTGTCTTTTCTTTTCCTTTTTACTATTTGACTGCATCATGGTCTCAACCTTTTTCACAACCTCCACTTATGTAATCTGAGGCACTCCTATTCCTGGACACTTCTTCCTTGAAGCCCTCCATTGTCTTTGCTCTAGATTCCCTTCAAAGCTGTAATCATGTAGCATTTCTTCATTGTTTTCTTGAAGTAGAGCCTGGATTCCATGTCTTTATCTTTTTTGGATTGCTCTTCTGCTTAAACACATCTTTCACTGCTTCCTAAGAAAAGGTGCCTAGTTCTTATTACTTAAATGATAGTTTGGGTGGCTGTGTTATTCTAAATTCAAAATCATTTTCAGATCAAATAAGTTCTTACTCTGTTGACTTCTAGCAATCAGTGTTACTATTGAGAAGGTAAGATGTTATCTGATTTTCATTCCTTTTATTTATAACCTATTTATTTTCTCTGGAAGTTTTTTGCATCATCTCAGTCCTGCTATTATGAAATTTCACCATGAATGTGGGGCTTTGATTCATTGTATTAGGCATTTGTTTTTCCTTTTGAATCTAGAATTGTGAATTGTAAGATCTCAGTGTAGTGGTTAAGAGCTTGGACTTTGGAGTCAGACTGCCTACAGTTGATTCTAGTTTTCCTGCTTATTGGCTGGCTGTATGACTTAATTTGTCTGTAGCCTAGTCCCACCGTTGATAAAAAGAACATGTAAATAGTAACTGCTTCATAGAGTTGCAGTGATATTAAGTGAGATGATCAAGTGCTTAGAACTGTGACTGGCGTGTAATGAGAGCTCAGAGTTAACTGTTTGATAATTACGATTCCTCCATTTTCTTTATTCTTCTTTCTGGAACTTCTGGTAGTTGGCCACTGAACTCCTTTGACTTTTTAAGTTTATTGGTTGTGTTTCATTTTTTTATCTTTGCTTTTTGTTTTACTATGTAGATTTTCTCAGCTTTATCTCCCAACTATTCTATTGAAATTTGTATCTTAGCAATCATGTTTTTAATTTTAAGGGGCAATTTCATAGCATCATAGTCTGTTATGGTTGCAGATTTTTTCCCAACATTTTCCTTCTTTCTATTCCTTGCATTTTGCGGGTTTTTTCCATGTTAATTTGTTTTCACTCTATTTATTTTAGTCTTTTGCATTTTGAAGGCTTTCTTCGAACTTTTGTAAATCCCTAGTTGTCCATTCCTAAAGTGAGGATGAGGCACTAAAAGATCAGAGGTCCTATAGGATTACATGGAGCTTGCAGATGAGCAGACTTCATTTATAGAGTTTTAGGGGGAAGCGTTCTGTTTGGGGAACTCTGAAAATTTTAATATAGGAAGAGATCTTTTCTAGGGGCCATTCAGAGAAGAATTCTCCACTCTCCTGCCTAGAGCTCCTGCATTGATGGAGGGGGTAGTTAAGCAGTGATTGGCCTTCTTTATGCAAATTTTCAATTCATTTCACATTATACCCCCACTACTACTCTCCCCAATACCTAGTGCCTCTAAGCTTCCAGCCTCTCTGGGATTTTAAGACAATTGTCTGGGGTTTTTTTTATTCACTTTTATGTTTCCTTTTCTGCTTTTCATTTTCCAAAAGTGCAGGGCAGTTTGATCTGTCTCCATTATCTTTGTCTTTGGCTGTTTGAATCATTTTCTCCTTGAGTTTTATGTTGTTGGGCTTTCAAGAGGGAACAGAGATAGATGCTTATGATCATCTTTAATGGAAAGTTTGCCTTTAAGCTTCATAGCTCTGTGTTTTCCTTTATGTTTGTTTCACATCATTTTTACCATATTAATTAACTAGATTCAGAGGTGAAATTATTTCTTAACTTTTAAATAGAAAATCTTTGGGGGTGCCTGGGTGGCTCAGTTGATTAAGCGTCCAACTCTGGATTTCAGCTCAGGTCATGATCTCTAAATCAAAAGGACTATTTTAATGTCCTCTAACTTTATTTTTTCTTCTTGCCAGTCTGTTCACACTTTCAGATTACATATATTATATCAAATACTAATTTTTCAAGTCATGTTTAAGGGAAGGAAAATATCTGTCTAAAATACCTGATATATCCAGCTGTTTTCTTGGTGCCTGGAATAGTTTAATTTTTTAGTAAAGCCTCTTTAATACTATACTCTGAATTTTTTCACTAGTTTAAATGTCTTCCTTTCACTCTCTATCAATTATATTCTGTAGGGTACTATTCAGATTCTAAATCTAAATATGCAGTCAATTTCAAACCCAGAAGTACTGTAGCTACTTTTTTAACAATTTATCCAGAAGTTCATTTCAGCATTTAAAACTCAGTAGTAATCAGTTGAATGTTAGCCTCAACACTAAACTCACTGAGGCTAAGGACAGCAACCGTTACACTGTGTTTGGTGTATTTATATGTTGGTGTATTTGGAGACTCTGTCAAGAGAGACAGGGAGGGACAGGATACCTGTGCTATACTTTAAAGTGACAGAAAGGCTTTTAGTTGCTTTTGCTTATAACCGAACTTTTATTATTTTTTTAAAGATTTTATCAGAGAGAGAGAGAGAGAGAAAGAGCACATGCACAAAAGTGGGGGGAGGGGCAGAGGGAGAGAGGGAACCTCAAGCAGACTCCTTGCTCACTGGGGAGCCTGACATGGGGCTGGATCCCACAACCCTGAGATCATGACCTGAGCAGAAATCAGGAGTTAGACCCTCATCCCACTGAGCCACCCAGGCGCCCAGTGCTTCTACCCGACCTATTAAAAATAGTTGCTGAGAAGTGTCAATAGTGCTTCTGGTTAAAATAATTTCATTAATTCAAGGCTGACTTCCTCTTGAGGAAGGAATACCACTGTGATCTAGTGCCAAATAGCAGATAGATAGATGTATATGTGGGAGGAGTACATACAGGGCTTTTCTGAGATCTTTGCAGGTATTCTTTTCTTGTCTGTTACTGGAATTTGTGAGAGCCAAGAGGAAAAATACTCAGGATATTTTTGATAGATGTGAATGGCTATTGTGGAATTAAAATTAGAAGTCAGCTTCTAATTGATCATCAGGTTTAGAGACTTTAGAATGCAAGTTGTGTCTCAGATTACATGTAGATGACTTCTAAAAAACCAAGTATGGGGGCACCTGGGTGGCTCAGTCGTTAAGCGACTGCCTTCGGCTCAGGTCATGATCCCGGGGTCCTGGGATCAAGCCCCGCGTCGGGCTCCCTGCTCAGCAGGAAGCCTGCTTCTCCCTCTCCCACTCCCCCTGCTTGTGTTCCCTCTCTCGCTGTGTCTCTCTCTGTCACATAAATAAATAAAATCTTAAAAAAAAAAACAAGGTCCTTATTTATTCTTCATAGAGATTCTGTATGTCAGAAAATGTAACTTTTAGGGCGCCTGGGTGGCTCAGTTGGTTAAGCGACTGCCTTCGGCTCAGGTCATCATGATCCTGGAGTCCCGGGATTGAGTCCCACATTGGGCTCCCGGCTCAGCAGGGAACCTGCTTCTCCCTCTGACCGTCTCCCCGCTGTTTCTCTCTCTTTCTCTCTCTCAAATAAATAAATAAAATCTTTAAAGAAAAAGAAAATGTAACTTTTATATCAGTCATCAATCTTATTAAATCTTATTTAAATAATTATTTCTGCGTAAAATGACATTTTTCCAGATACATAATGAAACGTATTTATTTTCTTCTTAGGAAAATATTGATGAGATAAAATTAGTTCTAAATTAAAATTTTTTTGTATTTGATAACTCCATTGGTGAAAATGTTTTAAAAACTATTCTCCAAATCATTTTGTCAATTTTTTAATAGATGCCGCATTGTTGATTTTCATAAGTCAACTGGTCCTTTGGGTACACATCCTCGTTTATTTGAATGGATATTGAACTATTATTCTTCAGAGAGAGAAGGGAGTCCAAAAGTAGTGTGTGCATCTAAACCTCCAATCTATCTTCAGCATCAAGGTTGGTATAACTCACAAATAATAAGTATAGCTTATACCTTTAGAGGACAACTAATTGACTTTCGCTTCAGCACAGATTAAGATTCAGATAATAGGGAAGGGGGGAGTATTGAGACATTAGTCTGATTTTCAGAGTGACATTGTCATTACAGTACCTTCCTGGGTATTAAAGGGTGCTATCCCTTGTATATTTCAGGGCCACCTGGTTCACTTTTTCTTGTCCATCCCTTACTTCTTTATTTTTTAGGTCTTCATCTGTGTCACTTCAGTAAGGCCTTCCCCTATCACCTTATTTAAAATTCCATCTTGTTCTCAACCCCTCACCGCTGGCATTTTCTGTCTCTCTTCCCTGCTTTATTTTTTTGCATTTAACATAATAATATGCTTAATTATTTACCTTGTTTATAGGGTATTCCTTCCTTTTAGAGTGAAAACTCCATGAAGGCAGGAATGTTTGTTCAGTTTGCTTCTGTATAGCTAACTGCCTGGAATAGTGCCTGACACATGGATACTTGGTAAATTTTGTTTAATGGATGATTTTAATCAACAGGAATAGGAGCAGTAAACATGGGGAATTTCCCTCCCCATTGAAATTCTAATATATATAAATTTACTTTTGTTAATCTTTTGGATTCATGAGAGATTTTGTTCTGTGGTAGATAATTTTCAAATGCTTTCATGCATTTGAAATAATTTGGATAAGAAGAATCAAGGGATTAAGAAAGAAGAACTAAAATAATATGGCACAACAGACATAAAATTTTTTGCATTGAAGCCTTTAAGAAAAGAAAAACTGAACAAATGAAAACTGAAGGTTAGGAAATAGAACTAAAACTATTGTGTGTCTTCAGAGTGAGAGTACCTGTCAGAGGGACTGACTTTATTTCTGTTCTAAACTCACATGTGCACACACTGCATACAGAGAATATATATATAGTGTGTGTGAATTTAATAACATGTCTATATGTATAGTAATAGACAGGAGACACACATATATAGTTTTTTTTTTTAATTTTTTGATAGGTCATAGTCGAACAGTTGTTGGAATTGAAGAGAGAAAAAACCGAACACTATGTTTACTAATATTTGATCCCGGATGTCCTTCTCGAGAAATGCAGAAACTGTTAAAGCAAGACATGGAGGCTAGCAATCTCAAGCAACTTCGGAAATTTGTGGGAAATTTAAAACATAAGCAATACCAGATAGTGGCAGTAGAGGGTGTTCTTTCTTCAGAGGAGAAAGTTGTAAGTATCTGCATATTTGGTTATGTGAAGCTTGAACCAGTTGAACTTACAAGTTTAAAGTTTTTAGTTAGAATCAATGTTAATCCCTTTGTATCTCATTCTGCATTATTTTGGTTTTGTATCATTTAATTTCTGTAGTGGACATCTTTGCATTTCAAATGCTACCTAATGACTTTCAAATACTTTACTCAGAGCTTCATAAAAATATTTACTCATATAATTGTTTATAACATATATGGTAAAGAAAACCTCACTTAATCCCAGGAGACCTAACGCATATTGGTCTTAATAATTATGGTTTATTAAGCGTGATTCTTGTAATTATTGAGACTCCATCTTACGCGTTTGGGGTTACTGGATATACACAGTTCTAGAATTTTAAGTTCAGTACAGTTGCCTCTTTATCCCTTACAGTTAAGTGGTGACTGGTACGTTTATAAGAATTTCTAGGGATTGAAAACCCTACACTTGGTATAAACTGAAGCTATGTAATGGCATATCAAGTCTAGAAAATGCACAGTTCCCAGAATCTTAAAAGGAAAAAAGTCCCTATTAGACTACTCCACATGATTTGTTTCCCTCTGAGGAGAAAAGAGAGGACTAGAGAGGAGCATTTATGAAGAGTAACAGGATTACAGAGGAAAGCACTAAAATTACTTGAAATGAGAGAGAGAACTAGATATCCTTTCAGCCTTACAACTTGGAATATATAAAGGCAAAGGTTGTTTCAGAGGTTCTTTAATTTAATTAAATCTCAAAGGTTTCTTTGCCATGACATAAATGCCAAAATTGCATTCATTTTTTCACCCTATCCTTAATTTGGTTGCATAAAGTTAGAGATTAATTTTATTTATTTATTTTTGACTTTTAAAAAGACATTTTTATTTTATTTTTCAAAAGATTTTATTTATTTGAAAGAGCATGCGTGCACACACAAGCAGGGGGTGGAAGAGGGAGAAGTAAGCTCCCCGTTGGGCAGGGAGCCCCAAGTGGGGTTCTATCCCAGGACCCTGGGATCATGACCCAAGTGGAAGGCAGATGCTTAGCTGACTGAGCCACCCAGGTGCCCCTATATTTTTATTTTATTTTTAAAGATTTTATTTATTTATTTGTCAGAGAGAGAGAGAGAGCACACCAGGGGGAGTAGCAGGCAGAGGGAGAGGCAGGCTCCCTGCTGAGCAAGGAGCCCAATATGGGACTTGATCCCAGGACACTGGGATCGTGCATGACCTGAGCCGAAGGCAGATGCTTAACCAACTGAGCCACCCAAGTGTCCCTATATTTTTATTGTACTTCCAGTGTTGTTAACCTACAATATTATATTGGTTTCACGTGTACAATACAGCGATTCAGCAATTCTATACATTACGCAGTTAAGTGTGCTCTTAATCCCTTTTACCTAGTTCACCCATCCCGCACCCACCTCCCCTCTTGTAGCCATCTGTTCTCTGTAGTTAAGAGTCTGGTTTTTGTTTGTTAGAGGTTAGTGTTAATAGTTTTAAATACCAGGATGCTTGTTCATCAACAGAGCATAGGTGAGGTTAAATATTATCATGGAGCCTAGCTGAACATTTTAGTTGTTAACTTTCTGGTTTTAGAAACTGAGACATTGGTGTTAGAATACTAAAAATGTGCATTTGCTACTGTTCTTTTTTGAGTCATGGAGAGTAGCTGTGTCTTTAACCAAAAGAATCAGAACTTGGCTGACTGTGTACAATGCCGCCAGATAGAGAAGAAATAATAATATGAGTATAATTATAATATTGATAAATACTTTATAATGCTTGCTTTGTGCTAGGCACCATCCTAAGCATTTTACCCAAATATTAACTAATGTAATCTACACAACTGCCCCATAGAGTAGTCACTATTATTCCCATTTTACAGATGAGGATGCCTAAGCTCAAAAAAGTTGTATCTATTTCTAAAGTCACACAGCTGCTAAGTAACGAGGCAGGATTCCAATTCAGTCCATTTACGTCCAGAGTCCTTCTCTATATTGCTTCTTCTGGGAGGATACAAAGTCTTATCATTTCATGTTTGTTAATTAAGCTTGCATGTGAACAATTCACTTTTTTTGAAAAGATAGGAAAGTATATTTTGAAAAATGAAAAGAAATCATCAGTTAACATTATTTTCGCATATCGCTTTCAAGCTTAGGTTTTTGTTTTTTCCTTTTTTAAAAAAAAAATCAGTGTGTCTTATATTCTGCCATTTTTAACAGTGCTTGTATACATTATAGGAATTCAGCAAATACTGATGTACTGATTGATCTGCATATCACCAGATAGAAACCTGTGTCTTTTACTAAGGGCACATTAATGACTTTACTTTTTATTTCCGGGTGATTGTTTTTTTATAGCTCATTTTAAAATGTCTTTTTCCTCCTAAGTGATAGCTATAATTTTAAATGTAGGAATTTCAGAACAAATTTGGTGTTTTAAAGTATCCCAAAATGTAGATATTTGTAACTGCATTTTTTGTTTTGTTCTTCATATTTGGAGTTAATTATAATATTTTAATCATGCAGCTCTTATTCAAGGAGAGGAATCGGGTTTCAAAAAATTGTTTTTATCCTGACAGCTGTCCTATAATTACCATAATATATTTCTGCCATAAATATATTTTGAGTATCTAATAATTCCAAACTGTTATATATGTTTGAACACTTGTTTAGGTGAAAGGATTTATGTTGGAAAATATCTCCTAATGCAGTTCAGTTAAGTAATGCATACAAACCTATTTAATAGCCATTTTCCTCAATTCTTTTCATACATTGACTTGTAGTTAGATTCTATCACTGCATTCTTTGTTTTCCATTATGTAATCTTGATTTAACTTTGTTTTAAATTAGCTTGGTATAATATACCTTGATTTGTAACTCAAGTTGTGAAAATAGAACAAATGTTTAAAAGGTCTTTTAGGGGTACCTGGGTGCCTCAGATGGTTAATCATCTGCCTTCAGTTCAGATCATGATCTCAGGATCCTAGGATCCAGCCCCCTTAGGCTCCCTGCTCAGTGGGGAATCTCCTTCTCCCTCTTCCTGTTCCCACAGCTTGTGCTCTCTCTCTCTCAAATAAATGAATAAAAATCTTTCAAAAAAAAAAAGTCTTTTAAAGTGACATTTTTAAGACCATAATGAAGGAGATAATTTTCTTAAAGGTTCTCTGCGGGGCGCCTGGGTGGCTCAGTCGTTAAGCGTCTGCCTTCGGCTCAGGTCATGATCCCGGGGTCCTGGGATCGAGCCCCACATCGGGCTCCCTGCTCAGCGGGAAGCCTGCTTCTCCCTCTCCCACTCCCCCTGCTTGTGTTCCCTTTCTCTCTGTGTCTCTCTCTGTCAAATAAATGGATAAAATCTTTAAAAAAAAAAAAAAGATTCTCTGCTCACTGCTCTCTCTGTCTCTCCTTCTCTGTGTTTATACATGTCTCTTTATGACTGTGATCCATCATTTTTACTTTTGACTCATTATTCCTTAAAACAGTGAATTTTCTTTTTACTTTGTTTTGTCTTTATCTGGTATTTTGTTTAAGTTTTTCTTTTTTTTTTTTTTTTGGTTTGGCTTTAAAAATGTTTATTTCTGGGATGCCTGGGTGGCTCAGTCAGTTAAGCACCTGACTCAATCTCAGCTCAGGTCTTGATTTCAGAGTCTGGAGTTCAAGCCCCACGTCAGGCTCCACTCTGGGTGTGGAGCCTACTTAAAAAAAAAAAAAGTTTATTTCTAATTTCCTAAGTTTGAAGTTGTAATTTTTCTTAAGGAATTTTCATTATCTTGAAAAAATTCTAGATTTTATTTTTTATATTAAATAATTAATATATATTCTAATAATGGACTTCTTGCTTAAAATTAACAGTTCTTTAAAATTCCTTTTCAAGGCCAGGAGACAAGCTTCTCAAGTTTTCACAGCCGAGAAGATTCCTTGAAGAATGAAGCATTGCAGTGATCATGGAATTTTACTTTATTTTCCAAATTCAGATATTAAGGTCCCTAATACAGCTTACGAATCTGAATTCTTTACTCAACTTATAATTTAACTTCTAAAACATCTAAATCACACCTCTTGTACCTCATTGTTTAGTAACTATTTCAATAAACAATTTTGTTTGCATTATGAGTTCTGTATTTCCTCTCACATCTATGTGTTAGAAACTGGTTTTGTATGATGATCGTATGTAATATTTATTGGGTCCTTGTGTTAGGTATTCTTAGTATTTTCCATGTATTAATTACTGTAATCTTCAATTCTGTGAGACAAATTCTGTTAGTCCTGTAAGGAAGCTGAAGCTCTGCAAGGTTTGTAATTTTCCCAAGAAAATTATTGTAATCCAGGGTGTGAACCCCAGCTGTCTCACTTGCAAGCTCTTACATTTGGGCATTCTGCTTTCTTTTGTTATAAAACACGTATAATGAAATTCCCTCCTCATCACTTAGAAATTACCTTAATATTTAACAGGTATAGCTCTAAAAAGAGGGATTTGCTTTTGTTAAATATTTATACTCTTACACATACAACTGTGAATTAGAACTTTGGGTTTAACATGTCCTGTAGGAAAGAAACTTTCAGATTCATGTTGGCTGTGTCAAGTAAGGTTGCAGGTAGGAATCCTATGTCAGCCAATTTGAGCAGAAGGGAATTCATTGAAAGATTATCAGAAGCTCAGAGAATACACCAGTAACTAGGAAACTGTGCTGGAACAAAGACAATTCTAGAGGCTAGAATGTGATCTGATTCATAGCGGAACTATCAGGTTAGGAGCCGAGGTCGGATGTCTCTGCTCAAAATTCAGATTCTAGAAAGGCCACATCTGATTGGCGTGAGACTTGGCCATGGGACAGAGGCAGTTTCTCAAAAGGAAATCAGAGTAGATAAGGAATGGATATTACACAACAACAACAAAAAGCAACACGAAAAAGGAAGAACATACTTGAATACGGTTTTATAAATATTAGCTACTCCATCAAATAGTAAAAGCTGCACTCCAAGAATGAATAATATTGCCAATCAGAAAATTCTGGAAACCATCTTTCCTAATACTCTGTCCCTCAGACAGGTAACCAGGTTTCTACTTTATCTTGTTTCAAGCCACCATGACCTTTTATCTAGATAATGTAATAATCTCCTAACTGGTCTCCCTGTCTTGATCCTCTGTCAGTCAGTCTTCCACACGTAAACCAAATGTTTTGAAATACAGATGTGATTTGGTGACTTCCTAGGTGAGTCTTCATTGCTCCTGGATAAAGTCCAGACATTCCACACAACCTGGGCCCTGCTTAACCTCTCCAGGTGCATCTCTCACCACCCTCAAAGTTCTACTCCTTCCAGCCTAAAATCCTTTGCCAAAAAAACAGTTGATCCTGCCTAGGACCCTTCTACCCATAGTTCTCCACCTCTTGGAAGTGCTCTCTGCAAGGCTCATGTCTGGATTAAATGCACCTTCTAAGTGTTTGATAGCAGTGTTTTTCAAAGTGTAGATAGATCAGTCATCTGAGGACTGCCAGTCCTTGACAAGATAATTACAGAAATTAGAATTGCTGTGATACTTTATTTTACAAAAATAATGGCGTTGAGTTACAATTTTTATTTTTAAATTGGTACTTCACAGACTGAGAAACACTGTTCTATGGTACCCTGTGACATTTTTATCACGATACCTCCGCTAAGTTGCAATCTGTTCTAATTTTCTATTTCTCTTTGCATATTCCCCTCCTTGAATGGAAGCTCTAAGATTTCAGGAGCAATGTCTACTTTTTAAGTAGTCTCAGAGTGCCTGGCACAGAGAGGACTTAAAAATACTTTTTTAGTGAATGGAAATAATAATTAGTTTTATTAGAGAAACAGTAGTAGAAAAACTGTAGTCTGAAGTCTTTGGATATCCCGGCTAGCCATCTGTGTGCAGATCATTTTTCCCCAGTCAGATCAAACCAATTTCTATAGGATAAAGGAGGCAGGCTGAGAACATTTTTTAAGAAGTAACAAGTAAAAGTGTTAAAATTTTGAGTGTTCCCAGCCTTTGAGCAGGTGATAGAATTATAAATCCTGTCCTCAACAAAACAAAACAAAAAACAACCCACCCCCCATACAAACATACATACACAATATTTGCATATAGTATCACAGACTGGTTAAAAATACATGCTTTGATTCAGGGATTATCAATAATTTTGGTCCCAGCACCCACTGACAAATATTAAAGTCCCCAAGAAGATTTTGTGGATTACATCTTTCCATGTTTGCCATATTCGAAATTAAACCTAAGACTTTTTTTTTTTTTTAAGAATACACATTATTCTATTAGCTGTAGCCATTAGAACAACGATATAAGAACATGTCCTTTAGCCTCTGGAAAATCCATCGAGTGTCTTTCTAGAAGTACATATTAGCTATTGCACATATGAAATTCCAAACGACATTTTCAAGGAATGACATTTTGCACATGAATAGGTGCCAATTTTATGTAATTCTATACTACATATTATATATGTAAAATCGGGTCCACACAGTATATGTGTACCAGTCTCACACAAGACTGGGCTGATACTATTCTTGGTCATAATCTTCCTCATCTTCATCTTCCTCAGTTTCTTCCATTTCTTCAACTGGAAGAGCAGCTGCTTGCTCCTGTGCGGCTTTGAAAGCCCGCTCTTCTTCCACACTAGGATCATCCATTTCTGTAATTTCCGCTCCACTGGGGTACTCTTGGTAAACTGGTGGTAGAGCTGGGGGTGTATAGTTGTCTGGACTATATTTATGACCCCAGCCTATGTAGAAATTTTCAAACTTTCTATAAAGTTTGAAAAGAAAGTAGATGATCATTATATCCTTTTTCAGTAAGAGAAGTTGATCCTTCTCTTCTGTAAAAGCTGATCACTCTCAGTGTCATAGTCCCATAATTTTAAAACACTCCATTTGAAGTGCTAGGGATGAACTAGCCCTCAATGATTCTTCTACCACAGGACACTACTGTGATCCAAACTGCTTAAGCTGGTTAAGAGGCTGGCCAAACTCGGTCAAAATGTACCCTACACCTAGACCGCCATCTTTAATCATTTAACTGCTATTTTCAGGAAAAACAAAACAAGTTAAAAAGTTACTAATCCTCTTTAGAGTTAGGAAGAATTAAAAACTTGCCAACCTGGCAAATTGTTGGTATGGCGGAGGATGCTTGTGATTGGTCACAAACCTGTGTGTGGTGTTTCAGGCCTACCCATATGCAGTTGTCAAGCTTTCTCTGGCAGGCCTCATGGGAAAACTGCTGTTTCTGTGCCATACTTGATGCCCAGCCAGTGCACTGCAGTCTCTGAAGGAAAGTTCTAGTCAAGGACTCTGACCCATCCGGCCCGCCATGCTCTTTGCATAGTTGAGTTCCTAGCACAGCTGCCTTCACTCTAGGTCTTATCGGAGGCCTTCAGCAAAGGTCTTCAGGTGCCTCTGCCAAGGCCTCCTTATGGGGTTGTGGAAGGGGGGCACCTTAAAGACACTTCTCTCTACTCTGACTCAGTACTCGGTACTTTTTCACTTCTAGCCCTTCCCCCCACCCTCCACCAGCTTCCTGGGCCCTTGAGGCCATAAAATTGCAGAAGCCTGATATCTGGGGACTCCTCAGTGAGATGACCTCTACATCTACACTGAGGCACCGACCTTCCATCGGTGTGCCATTCCATGAAGGAAAACGGGACAGGAGCAGTCAGAGTTTTCTCTTGCTTGTATTGCCACAGTAAATGATCAAAAGCTTTTCATTTTTGGCTTGTGGCTTTAATGGCATCTCTCACATTTGGCAGCTCAGCTCTCTCTCCAGCTTAGCTGAGCTTCTGACACTGGGTTCTTAAACGAGAAATGGAAGCATAAGACAAGTGGAAGTGTATGTTCTGGGTGAGGCATAAAAGGACACTGAATATCGGGGTGCCTGGGGGGCTCAGGCGTTGAGCGGCTGCCTTCGGCTCGGGTCATGGTCCCAGGGTCCCGGGATCGAGCCCCGCGTCGGGCTCCCTGCTCGGCGGGAAGCCTGCTTCTCCCTCTACCCCTGCCACTCCCCCTGCCTGTGTTCCCTCTCTCGCTGTGTCTCTCTCTGTCAAATGGATAGATAAAATCTTAAAAAAAAAAAAAAAAAGGACACTGAGTATCCGCTTGATCCTAATTCTCTTGAAAGCGATAGCAAAAATAATACATATTTTAAATTATTTTTTATCAAGATATCCGACAAAAATTATATGAGATTCAAACTAAACAGTGCATAGAACTATCTCCATTAATCCTAGAAAATGAGTAAGTCTATGACTCAAATAATCAGAATAAAAACCATATTAGGACAGAGGTCTGAATTACTCTGGTGTTCTAAATCTGACGCTTTACTACGTAGTATAGATGTCACTTGACTGAATCTTATGGCACACACACTTGACATGCCAAGATGAGTTAAAACAAGAGTAACCCCCTTCCTCCTTCCTGAGCATTCCTGGCACCAGCCTTGGCTCCAGAAACAGACACCACTGAGAAAATCCCTCCAGTGAGAAAATAGCCTCACAGATTGTGGTGGTGTAGGTTCCCCGGGAGTGGTCAACTCAGCAACGGGAAGAAGCTCGTCGTAGGCAGTGACGTTGTACCCGCTATGGAATCTGGGGACTTCATCATCTGCCTCCAGCCTCTTTCTCTCTCTTTATCGCAGCCCCATTTCTTAAGCTGTGAAATGGAGGACCTCTCTCCCCAGAGTTGTGATAAGAACTCCTAGGGAAGATGTAAGTACGAGTGCTGAACATGACATCTGGCTCATGGCCTGGACCTTCCTAGGTATCCCTCCTCCCGACCCCTTACTCTGGGTAGACTGCGCCATACTCTTTCTTCCCTCCCATCCTGGTCTGGGATCTCACCCCAGGTTTTTGTGAGCGGCTGCCCTGCACAACCACCCAGGGCAGCCTCGTCTGTCACTCTGGGGTTACTCTAACTGCCTCACCCAGGTTTGTACTTCACCTGGGGAAGCAGGTAAGGGAGGGGAAAAGGAAAAAAAAGAACAAAACTGGAACATAACGGCATTCTAGCGATAACTATAATTTCCAGCACTTAAATAATCATGATAATGGCTTTGTATACTTACTTGCCGTTGGAAACGGCATACGCTCCAGGCCAAAGGTTGGATCTCAGGACTGCAAGAGCATATTGAGGAATGAGATTTGAGGACAGCTGTGTCGTCCAAGGTGGTATATTCTGGATTTCTGTAAACCAAAGAGAAATTCAAAAGCTTAACTCCTAAATAGACAGGGATCTACTGTGTAACAGAGATCTTTTTACAAATATTAAAACACACATACTTGACATATGAAGAAAAATTATGCATCAGCAGCTTAACATAAAGTCAGAAGGATAATTTATGAACATTGTGGAACAACAAAATTTGATCATTTATATGCATGTATGTGTGCATGTACGTGTCCATCTGTGCAACAGAAAAGTTTTAAAAAGGGAGAGGAGAACAATGTGGTAGAGAGAATATTATTGAATAACCAAATAAAAGATCAAATTATTCTTATGAAAGAGAACAAGAGTTACAAGCAAAACTGCTCCGAAACTGAAGAGGAAGAAACAAGACTAGGGAGGACAAGAGTAGACTTAAAAAACCCACAATACCTCAGACGACTACGTCATGTGTTTATGGCCACAGGTTATGGTCTGCAGAATGCAAGACAAGAACGGTACACAAGACAACTGTCAGCATTTCCCATAAGAGCTGCAACATTTACATTTCTTCCCTGCATCACTCCTTCACCTTCTGTCCGAGAAAGTTGGCGGTGAGGCCAGCTATATTCTCTAGTCCCCACTGTCCCAAAACACATGAAGGGGAAAAGGGATGAAATTTTGGCTCCTGTTCACTTTTTATAGGTTTCCAACTCCCATTTATTAACCATATAATATACACAGTATATTATATATACATGCATAAAAACACTATAGTATATATATGTATACTGTATATAGTATATTATATGTACATACATAAAAATATACTACCGTATATATGTATACTATATATACCGCATTATATATACATAGTATCTACATACGAATATAATACACATGGTATATTATGTAGTTTGTGTAAAATTACCCAAATCTTCAGAGATTGGTGTCAAAAGAGGAGGCCCCACTTCCTGTTCCATATAGTCAGGCTCTTCTCCTTTTTCTTCTTCTTTTTCTTCGTCTTCCTCTTCTTCCTCCTCCTCACTTTTTTGTGTGGGGTTGAACCAATTACAGCGACCCTGGGAATGGAGTATTGTAAGATTTAGTAATCTAATGAGGACTTTAAAATATTGGAATATTCATTTGGATTAAAGCAATTATCTGCAGGAGGTCCTACTGTATGGGAATTTGATCAATCACTTACTCATTCAACATCCCAAGTACTAGATTTTTGATCTAGCTTGTTTCAATCAAAAAATGGTACAAATTATTTCATAAATTTGCCAACTTCTTAAAGTTACAGAGCATTTATATTTTGAAATCAGCAAAACCTTAGTGAAAAAAATAATGCACTTTACTAATTTGTAATAAATAATTTACGTGAAAGTGGTAGGGTACTATTATTAGTGGCAATAACAAATTTTTAAATGTGATATTAAGTTAGGTAAGGAGGTTTGGGGTTATTGCTCATTTAAGTAACTCTTATATCCAGAGATGTATAAGAGTCCCTCTTCCATAGATCAAAGTGTAGTGATTTTCTACCTGCAGATGAGGCAGTATAGCAGGGTGATTAGGAGGATGGACGCCAGATCCATTCTGCCTATTCACATGTGACTCTGTTGCTTATTAGCTATATTCCCTTTTCCACATTTTCTAAATTCTCTGCCTCAATGTCCTCATCTGTAAAATCAGGATAATACTAGTCTTCCATACGGTTGCGAGGATTACGTGAGATAATACATATCAAGTGCTACTAAGAGCACCTGGCAGAGGAGGTGCCAATCCAGCACTACTTGTTTTCATTTTTGTTATAATATTTTATTTTTCTTGGTATAAAAGCTCCATGTATTACAGAAATAGAATAAAAGAACTGTTCCCAAAATGGGAATGCATCTATCTATATTTAATGTATAAAATATAATTTCACAACACACATTCATCTAAATTCTCACATAACTTGTCAAATTCTCCATAGAAATGTTTCTTTTATTTCTGTCTGGGAATAAAAATGTGCTCAAAGATCCCAGATCTACACTACTTGGCAGTTTCGTAATACTCTTGTGTTTTTATTTGATTTTTCAATGGTTTCTTTGGCTAGGATCTGAAGAACTTTGTTTTGTATATATCTGTGCATGGTAGAGAGAATTTAATAAAAATTTGCTGATTGGCTGAGCGACTGAGAATTGCAAAACCCCTACCTGAGAGAGGATGTGTTGGACATGATGAACCCAGTTGGATAGGGATTCCACGAGATCAGTCACTTGGATGCCTTCAAAATCGGGGTTTTCTTCAAAGCTTTCTCGCCTGCCTTCTACCTCTTCCTCCTCCTCTACTTCCTGTTCACCAAACTGATAGAATCCCAGAGGGCTGACATGGGTCCCTGCTGAAATTCTGGCAATCTGCGCTCGTAAGTAATTGCTCTCATTTCCTGGGAACGGTGGGTAGGTTACAACGGGAGTCTCTAAACGCCCAGTGAAAAACTTTTTGATCTTTCTTGCAATAACAATTTGTGCAGGCGTAACCGATGGTAACTTCACCCATGGTCCTCCTGGTTCGTTGCAAACAAAATACACATATTTGTTGGCCCCTGTTCTACTTTCTTCTTTTGGTATAGGCTGTGGGGTCTTGTAAAATGTCCTTGGTAATTCCTCTTCGTCATTTTCATCAGCTTCGCTGTCTCCATCGTCCCTCTCTTCCGTTACATCTTCGTCTTCTACGTCGTCTTCATCTTCTCCCTCACGGACTTCTACTTCCGCTACAATGTAATTCATTTCCAGACCCAAGATCTTGCCCCAGAAGCGGCATCTTTGGATTGGGTGGGTGTCAGTAAGCTGCTTGAGGGCAAGAAATATGCGATAAGTCTCATCGGTGCCCAAACCAACTCCAGCTTGTTCAAAATAAAAAGCTGACTCCATTACATTTGGGAGAGAGTTTTCTGCCTGGGGATACAAAAACACTGTGGTTAATGTTAGGAAACTGCTTGCTTCCCTTTTCCTTTCTCAGCATCTTGGTATTAGCTCTACCTGCTCTCTCCACCATGTCTTTGACATTTCTTGCGAGGTTTAGATCAAACTCTGACAATTCCTCTATTCCAATTTTTCTCTCATTACTTATAAATGTAACTTCTACCATTGTGTCTTATACTTAGCAATATAATAGTTGCCTTGTTGTATGTGTGTATCTTAAGGATAATTTAATAGGTACTATGAATAATAAAAATTCAACATCTTTTTATAAAAGATATTTAAATGGTCCCTTTACTATCCTGAAATAATAAAATATAATCTATCTTCCTACATATATTTAGAAAAAGTTTATATATGTTTGTATATATTACCATATTTTTTCTTAGTAATAATTATTTATTATCTACAAATGATAATATTTAGGATAAAAAAATCAATATGGTCCTCTATATAAGATAATATATAGGATAAATAAAAGGAAGATATAATAAAACAAGTACTCAGACATGACTTCCCCTGAAAACATAATTTAGTCAGGTGTTTGCCCCTACTTATAATAAATACTTCTGGATTTTACATAGGAAGAAAATAAAAAATGATTTCATAAAAAAATAGAAGTGAAAAAGTAGTCTCAAGTGGACCCTAAGAAAACATCTGTGAGAAAGTATTTAAGTAAGATAGGGATCACTTGCAAATTTTAGATAAATTTAGACAAATTTTAGACATTGAAGATGGAGAATTGAGAGCACTTTGCTGTTCTTACAAGTTACCTGCTCTTGTTTATATTATAATTTTGGTGTCAAAATAAGCATGATGACTTTTTACAATCCTCATCTCTTTCATTTTGGCATGTGTTGCACCCCTCACTTTCTTTTCCTTTTTCTTTTTTATTTGAGTGTAGTTGACACACGATGTTACATTTGTTTCAGGTGTAGCCATAGTGAAGTTTATACGTATGCTGTGCTCACCACAAGTGTAGCTGCCATCCGTCACCATACGATACTATTACAATATCACTAACTGTATTCCCTATACTGTATCTTTTATTTCTGTGACATTCAATTCAAAACTGGAAGCCTGTGTCTCCCACTCCCCTTCACCCATTTTGCCCATCCCCCTATCCCCCTCCCCTCTGGCAACTATCACTTTCTTCTCTGAATTTATGGGACTAATTCTGCTTTTTGTTTGTTTGTTTATAAATTTGTTGTGGTTTTTTGGATTCCACATATGAGTAAAATCATATGGTATTTGTCTTTCTCTGTCTGACTTATTTCACTTAGCATTATACATTCTAGGTCTATCCATGCTGTCACAGTAGCACAGTGTCATCCTTTTTTATGGCTGTGAAATATTCCCTTGTCCTTATCCATTTGTCTTTCAATGGACATTTAGCTTGCTTCCATATCTTGACCATTTTAAATAATGTTGCAATTAACATAGGCATGCATATATCTTTTCAAATTAGTGTTTTTGTTTTCTTTTGGTAAATACCCAGTAGTAGAATTATTGGATCATACGGCATCTCTATTTTTAATTTTTTGAGGAAACTCCCTACTGTTTTCCACAGTGGATCTCACTCTTCATCCTACTCTGCCCTTGGTAACTATTTCTTCTTAGTCTCTAATTGGCTCCTTTTCCTTAATTGAGCCCCAAATATTCATGTCCTCAAATTTCAGGCATCATTCAGTACTTTATGCTTAGAAGAGTGCTTCCACACACTACAAGTGTTACATGGTTGTTTAAAATCCAGCTCTCTTACTTTGACTTTTCTCCCATGTTCTACACCTACGTTTCTAGTCACCTATGAGAAATTTCAGCTGAATAGTCTACATGTACTTCAAATTAAGATTGCATTCATATTTCTTTCAAAACCTTCTCTTTTTTTGAATCACAGATCTGTACTTCTGAAACAGATAATGCAACATATGTTAAGAAAAAAGAAAAAGAAGATAGCAGGAGGGGAAGAATGAAGGGGGGGAAATCGGAGGGGGACACGAACCATGAGAGACGATGGACTCTGAAAAACAAACTGAGGGTTCTAGAGGGGAGGGGGATGTGGGGATGGGTTAGGCTGATGATGGGTATTAAAGAGGGCACATTCTGCGTGGAGCACTGGGTGTTATGCACAAACAATGAATCATGGAACATTACATCAAGAACTAATGATGTAATGTGTGGTGATTAACATAACAATAAAAAAGTTTAAAGTCACAGAAAAAAAAAACCTTCTCTTTTTACCAATCTTTGCCAATAACATCACCATTCACTCAGTTTCCCAAATTAATTTCATCATCCTGTTTCTTCTGACTCTCTGGACTTTCATATTTAACTAGTTAGAGTCCTATTGATTCTACCATCTAAAGAGTTGTTCGCATCATTCCTTCCTCATCAGCTCATTTTTACCATACTAGTCTCCATCCTGACTCCTTGTCCTGTCACAGAAGGCTTCGAATGCTCTCCTTGCCCCTGTTCTAATCTTTCTTCTTTCATTCTCCTCCACGTTATTACCAGAGTTACCTTTCTAAACCAAAAGTCAGACCATTGCTATTTTCCATGAAAAGCTTCTATTGACTTCCCATCATATAGAAGAAAGAAATTTCTTATCAATGCACAAGAGCAGGCTGGCTTAAAAACCTTGTTTGCTTTGTTTCTATCATTCCCTCAAATCCATGTTCACTTTCCCAAACATTGCATAATGTCTCCTGACTTTGTATTGTTCTTTTTGCTCAGAATTTATTCCTTATCGTCTTTATCTCGTGAACTTCTACTTGTCCTTCATGACCCAAATGAAATATCACCTCCAGTACAAAGTCTTGCCCAATTCCCAATAGTGGAGTTATTTATTGCTCCATTCAGTTTCATAGCTTGTCAAAACAATATAACAATTGCTACTCTCCATTAAATTCCCAGTATGTGCCAAACCCTTCATATATAGTACTCTCCCTCTCGAGTTGTTGCCATGTGATTATCCCCGAGGCTTGAAAAGGTTAAATCACTTACTCACACTCACACAGCAAGTAAGTGATTGAGCTAGGATTCTAGTCCCAAGCTCCTGTTTTTCCTGCCAAACGATGCTATCTCTATTATTGTGCTAATCAAACAGTTTTATAGGCTTTTTTGCTTCTTTCACTAGACTGTGAGCAACTTAAAGTCAGAAAAGTCTTTTTTATGTGTATTTCATTTCATGTGTATATTTTGTTCATGTGTAGCTGGCATGCGGTAAGTAGTCACAGTGTGAATCAATGGGTGAATGAATAAATGAAAGCTGAAAACTAGGAACAGGAATTCTCATGTGGTCAAAGACAGGAACAGAAACACGAACACTCTAAGTCTTAAGTCTGAGACAGAGTTGGTCACAAAGCTCATATTTCAACACTTCCAAGACCTATGTGTCTTCCTGTTCCTGCATCTTTCTACTGTCTGAGGTAGAACTTTTAATCTTCATCTGATGGCTCAGCTCTTCCTGGCTCTAAATCGTACTCCTCATTGGGAAGAATTTATGAAATCTGGTTAGGGGGTTCAAGTTCCAGGACCAAAACACCTTATTTGTGTTCTCACTCCTAGTTTTAGGATGCAGATCCCTACCATGTCAGACTGTGCCTAGAGAGAGCCCAAAGCCCCATTCCTATACTGGAGTCTGACTTCTCTTTGATAAACTCCTCCCTGAGAGTGTCTGCCTATCTGCCTGATCCCCACACACTGATTGCCCCCAGACTCGTCATCACTGTGTGTGGCTATTTAACCACATGTTTAGAGTAAGATATTTTCAGAAAAGGTTCAGCCAATGTCAACTCCTTGACAACTGTCACCTGTGCCTTCTGAGTACTCTGTACCCCACTGTGTCAGGTTGGTCTCCCCACAAAGCTTGCAGAGCCCTAGAAGATGAAGCTGCTGTCTAGATCCCTACTCTCCTATGTTTTTCTTGACTGAACTCTCCACCTTTTTCTGAAAATATCTTAGACCAAACATCAAATTTGCAAGTATACAGACAGATTTTTAAGTAGCCTAGTGGTAACACAACATGGAAGCTCAGTAGATGTATAGTATAAATCACTCAGTAGTATAAATTACAAGCACGTGGGTATTCAGGAAACAGAATACTTGATGCTATTTTAAAAATATTTGGAGCAAAAATTTCTGTGGTACAACTTATTTTATTCTTTAATGATAGTTTTTTGTCTCTGACACCAGCTTTCTCTGTAAATATTTTCAACACTTTGTCTATAGTGATTAAAATAAATATTTTATCCCTCTCCTCTTATATTATGTCCCATTGATGTAAAATGCATAATATCAAGACATAATATGAGGAAGTTGCCTTAGAAAATAATGCAAATGACATTAAAGGTACTTCTAATTATTCTAGTAAATTAAAGGGGCAAATAGGCAACTTAAACAAGCCCAACTTTTAACTATCCGACAATTCATTGATTCAATAAATATTTAATAAGAAACAGCTTTAGACCCACATCTATATCAGGTACTTTGGAGAATACAAACGGTGAATCATTTTCTCTGATATCAAGGAGCTCAACCCCACAAACATATAACAAACAACCAAGCCTATGAAATATTAAAACACAATGTAAAAAAATAAGAAACCTTAAACACGGATATGAATGGTGTGAAATTGAGGTTGCAAGTACTATTTAGGAAACTATAAAAGATAGTCTATAAGAATTTCAAGCCACACCCACTCATCTCAAATAAAACCTTAAGATTGAACTATTCAAATTTATAGCCTTGACTTACTATTTCATCTTCCAGTTCTTGGTCGGCTCCTTCCAAATTTCCATTGAGAAAAAGAGCCTTTTGCTTCTCTGCTATTTCATATATTGGAAGCATCTCATTCTCATTTTGGAGTGTATCTAATTTTTTCCTAAAATGTTCCATCTTCACATTTTGGCTGATACTTTCAATGATGTCCACAGCATTTTCAGGACGCTCATCTAAGACCTTGGTCAGCATATCAGAAAGATGATCATATCTACCCAAAAAGAGAAAATTCCAGATAATATCCATGTCAAACAACTTTCGAACAAGCATTGCATAATTCAACCTGAAAATGCCTTTGTGTCAAATTATAAAAGATGTTTATTAGATTTTAATTCATATTTATAGCTTTTTTAATTTGGAAGATTTAATAATTTGTTTTAATAGAATGGCAAAAAAAGAGGATGCAGTTCTTTTTGTAGGCTTTTTATTCAAAAGAGTAAAACCAATATCAGACCTTGTATTTTAGTAAAAGACTGTTTTAATTACAACAAAAAAATATTTTTCATGACTATCAAATAAGATCTGCATATAAGAGAGTTAAAGTCATCTGTTATTGAGCAGTTTTTAAATGCAGGCTCTAAGGTACTTAGAAGATAATAGTGAATATTATAGAAGATATTAATTTATGACCTCAGAGACTTAGCATTTGGCAATAAAATAAAATTTAGATATTTAAGTAATGTCAGTTCCAAAATAATTCAGTAAAGGAAATTTTTCCATTTTGATGTTTTGTGTTCAGTTTTAAATTGTTAGTGAACTCTCAAGTATTTATAATGAGTTTTTCTGGAATTTTAACACAGTTTGTAAATTCATGCTTGTTATTTAACCCAGAGAATTATGACAATAAGTTTATATGACAAATTCAAGTAGAATCCACTACTGAGTATAAATCACATCCTTGAAACTTAGTAAATTGTAGTTTAAAACAGGGCTTTAGAAATAATCTTTTGAATTGTCAATCTCAGGGTTTCTGGAAGATTTCTCACATTAAATATTAATTTAAAAAATTCTTCAGAACTTAAATTACTGTGACCAATTCTCCTAGTTTGCCCCAGACTGAGGGGGTTTTCAGGATGCCGAACATCCAGCGCTCAAATCAGGACAGTTCTGGGTGGCTGAGATAGTGGGTAGTAACCGCCGCCCCCCGCCCCCGCCCCCGCACTGGCCTGGGGCGGGGGGGGGGGGGGGGTGGCTCAAAATCAAGCCAGACAAGCACCAGATGCTCAGATGAGATGCCATGCAGTCCCTATCACTGGTAGACAGTTGCTTTTTATAAGCATCTTGGAGAGATGCTTGGACTTCACTATCTTCATGATCTCTTTTAAACCCAAGATTCCATAGTTCCTAGGTTTTATTTCTGTGCGCCAAGGGTCTTTAAAGAAGTTAAAAGAATCCCTATCAAAGACCTATTTTGAGTTCTGTGATGCAAAGAGTTATTAAAGCCACTAACTCTCTCCTACTAATGCAGACTTTTCAAATATATATTTTTTAAGTTTTATTTATTTATTTGACAGACAGCGAGAGAGGAAACACAAGCAGGGGGAGTGGGAGAGGGAGAAGCAGGCTTCCTGCTGAGCAGGGAGCCCAATGCGGGGCTCGATCCCAGGACCCTGGGACCATGACCTGAGCCCAAGGCAGACACTTAACGACTGAATCACCCAGGCGCCCCTCGAATATATTTCCATTCACCCACAGAAACACACTCTCACACAAAGATACTCACACCCCCTTTTCTTTGCCAAATCCCCCTCCCTCCTTTTTCCCTTTAAGACTTACAAATTTAAGGGGCACCTGGGTGGCTCAGTTGGTTGAGCGACTGCCTTCGGCTCAGGTCATGATCTCAGGGTCCTGGGATTGAGCCCCGCATCGGGCTCCCTGCTCGGCGGGAAGCCTGCTTCTCCCTCTCCCACTCCCCCTGCTTGTGCTCCCTCTCTCGCTGTCTCTCTCTCTGTCAAATAAATAAAATCTTAAAAAAAAAAAAAAAAAGACTTACAAATTTAAGCCAGACTTGCTACTGGTCTTCAGTAGGTAAGCCTTAGCACTCTGAATGGCAATCTCAAGCAGGCTGGGGGCCACTTCAGAGACCCCAGACTCAGCATGATCCAGATCATAGTTACTGTTTGAGTCCTCCTCCTGAAAAACGTTAAATGTCAGCTCTTTTTGTTTAGAGTTGTTATCGCTCACATCTTCTGGTCCATACAGGAGACGTTTGGTTTGCTGAGACTGTTGAAAGGTGTTTCCCTCTGATTGGCATGTTTGAGGAGCAGTCGATTCTCCTTTATCAGAGATAGTGGGTAGTTCCAAATTCTGGGAGCGAGGTGTCCCAGCTTTGGGATTCACATTCACAGCGGTTTTGTCTGACTGCCACGGGATCGCAAGCTCCTGTCCGGCCAGAGCCAGGGTTGAAGGAGTGAAAGAGGCCTCCTGAGGAGGGGAAGGTGGAGATGATGCACCTGGTCCCCGGAGGTCATCCAGAGGAGTGCTGGATCTAGACAGTGGGCTCTGAGGAAGGCTGCTTCTGGGTTGGGGTCCAGTTTCCGGCCACTGCTCCGACTCCAGGGGCTCAGATAACGCAGACTCGGGATCTTGGGAAGAAGCTGCTATTTCTTCCCATGGCCGCCCTGCTTCCCCCAGTTCTTGGTTTTCTTTTTCTTGCTTCGGGGATGTCAAGTCTTCCATGGAAGGAGTCAAGAAAAAACAAAGTTCTGGATGAAGGGGGGAGTGCAGATATGGAAAGAGGCAACGCAAAACAGTCGGTTTGCTGAGGTCGGCTAAGCGATTTCTGGGTCCAGGCGGCTCCGCAAGTTGCAGCGTCCTATCTCCATAGCAACCTCAGGCAAGGGTTCCTGGAAGAGAAACCATGCACACCTGTGGCCAGGATTCTAGGGAGGAGACCAAGTAAAATGAAAATCCTAGGTTTGTGATTTGGTGAGGTCTCTGCTCCTCTTCCTACTGCAGCCAATCGGACCTCCAGTTGACCAGTCGTGGTTGGAAACCTAAGAACGGGCCCGCGCCGCGAGAATAAAAACAAAGGAGGAGGAGCCGGGAGAGTCGCTATCCAGCGCCGTAGAACATTCAGGGTCTGATAGTTTTGATTCAAGGTGCGCGGAAAGGGGTGAGTCATGCATTGGTAGAGAGATAATGCAATTACAGAGCGAGTGAGTGAGTGAGTGTGCATGTGCGTGTGCGTGTGCGTGTGTGTGTGTGTGTGTGTGTGTGTGTGGTGCGACAGAGACACAGACAGACCTTGGGAATCCAGGTCTGTAGGTGCGAATGAGATGCCAGTGTGCAGACCAGGAGAGTTCAAGACTCACACTTAGAAGGCAGAGATGTCTCGTCTGCGCCGTCCAAACTCGAGAAACTTTTAGAGGATAAACAAGGAAGTCCTGATTTTTATTCTCCCCCTGCTCATGGAATCTGCCAGATGAGTAGGCAGCATATTACCTTGAAGGTGAAGGCAATGTAGAAGGTTATCCTATATAAATAATTCAACTCATGGGTTACCTGTTTTCTAATGACTGAAATTCAAATTAACCCTATAACTATATTGGTATAATATAATCATTTTTTGATCATATAAATGTGAATTCATAATTTTGCAATATTTAAGGTGTGACTATCACCAATTCATATTCAGTCTCCAACGTGAAGAAGTTATAAAGGATGGGACTATATCTGGTCTGGACTATAAACAGTATATTCATTAGACTTTAATGTTCATTTGTCCTGTATTTCTCTTTTTTAATAAATGAATACTTGGTTTTTGACACTTTACATTGATATAACTTCCAATTAGCAAGATGTTGGTTATTAATTTTAACTTCATGGAAGAACGTAATCCTTAGCTCTCGCCCACTCCCAATTTGTTGGGAGAATTACAGAACCCTTCTATAAAACTGTGGACCTTTTATCCTTCACAGAATACATGTGTCTGTGTACACAAAATGTTGCATATAATTTCTGCTGGTTCAGGCACTCCTTGAAGTCAGACTCCCCAGATTAGAACCCTTGGAATAGACTCAAAAATGACAGAAAAACTAGAGTGATATATTAGTGGAGAAGAGCAACTGAAAGGAACACCTAAGAAAATGTCCATTATTTTTCCTGCTTTATTTCCAGCCCAAACGTCTATCTAGACTCTGACTCTAGTAATCCTAAAGTTGCTTCTCGTTCTTAGAATAACTATCAAAGCTCCTGGCCTACTTACCTCTCCATTGTCATCTGGAGCCACTCTCCCTTGTGTGACTACCCTGATTTTTCTTTCATTCACTCGAATGTTCTGTATTCCTTCTGACCTCAGAGCAATTGCAGATGCTATTTCCTTTGCTTGAAAAGTTTTCCCTGTTCCTCCACTTAGTTCTTTCCCTTCAGAAAACCTTCCTTGATCCCATGGACAATTTCAGTTTCCCTTATTATGTGCTATCATAGTACCCTGTACTTTTCATTCTTAGCATTGATCACAATCTGCCATGGTAATGAACTACTAGTAAGTTTCACCTCCAGAGGCTTTCCTGGGTTGGTGAAGACCAGAGAAAAAGCCGCTCCTGCTCTGGGCAGGGGGATAGGGGAAAGTAACCATTCTCAAAAATGCCCAGAGCTCTCTGTTCTCTTTAACAGCGATTGCCCTCCAGGAAAGCTATTTTACTAGAGCCTAACTAATTTTTGCAAGGGTTTTTTGGGCTTTTTACTGAAGCCTAACTGACCTGAGGAGAGATATCCAAATCTAGCCCACTCTAGCCTTTCTATATCACCGGAGGTTGGAGAGGGGGAAGGAAGCTGAGAAACATTTGTGAAGGCCACACCCTGGCAACGTGGATGGATTTACAAAGGACTGAGACCTAATTATAGGATTATGGAAGGCTTCTCCTTTCTCCACACCTTGCCACCAGGGCAGTGGGCCTTCTGTATAATAACAGTGGGGTTACACCAGAAGAACTGCAAACCGGAGATCCATTTAATAAGGAGTCTCTGGAGAAACCCAAAGGCAAGAGAGGACACAGAAACAAGGACACTAGAGAAGATTTTATCCTCTGAAACCACAGCTGCAGCAAACAGTAAACACAGCCTAACTCTTAGCTAGATAAATATAATACCTCACACTAAGGGTCTATGTATATCAGTTCTTTTTACCTGATACATCCGTCCAGCTTTCCACAAAAAATTACAATGCATGCTAAAAGACAATAAATAGTCTGAAGGGAAAAACTAGCATCGGAACCAGATTCAGATATGGCAGAGATTTTGGAAATATCAAGCCTGAATTTAAAATAACTATGATAAATAGGCCAAAGGCTTTAATGGAAAAAGTGGACAACATGGAAAAATACCTGAGTACTCTAAGCAGAGAGATGGAAACCGTTAAAATCAAAAGGAAGTACTGGAAACCAAAATCACTATAAAAGAAATGAAGAATGTATCTAATGATCTCATCAGTTTAGTGGACATGGCTGAGGAAAGAATCAGTGAGTTTGAAGAGAGGTTCATAGAAACTTTTCAAACTGAAAAGCAAGAGAAAAAAGAATTAAAAACTAAAAATAAAAAGGAACCGAATATCCAAGAGCTGTAAGATAATTACAATAGGTGTAAAATACACTTAAGGGAAATAGCAGAAGGTAAAAAAGAAAGGAACAGAAAAAATATTTGTAATAATAATGGCCAAGAATTTTCCAAAATTACTAACAGACACCAAACCACAGATCCAGGAAACTAAGAACATGCAGGATAAATACTGAAAAATCTGTATCTGGGCATATAATATTCAAATTTCAGAAAAGCAAGACAAAATCTTGAAAGAAGCCAGAGGAAAAAAAACACTTTACCTGTCTCTACAGAAACAAGGTTAAAAATTACATCAAACTTCCCTTTAGAAACCATTCAAGCAAGAGAGTGAAGTGAAATATGCAAAGTGTTGAAAGAAAGAATACCCCACTAATCTGGAATTCCGTATCCAATGAAATTATCCTTCACAAGTGAAGGAGATATAAAGACTTTCTGAGATGAAGATTTGCTCCTTGCAGACCTGCCTTGCAAGAGATGTTAAAAGAAGTTCCTCAGAAAGAAAATGATAGAGATCAGAAAGTCAAATGTACACATGGAAAGGAAAAGTGTTGGAGAAGGAATAAATGAAGGTAAAAATCAAATCTTTAATCTTATTACTTTTAATTGACCTAACAGGTAAGAGTTTGATCAAAATACTTATACAGTAATTATTGGATAAATATAGCTTATGCATAAGTGAAATGATGGCAGACAGATTTGTGTTCAGTTACAAAGAAAGGAAGAAGTTCTCTGTGGGTGTTAACAAGGTAAGCTACTTTGGGTTATACATTGATTGACCGCTGGTTTTATCTTCAGAAATTCCGCAACTATGAGCCTTATGATCAGATGTCTGTTCTGCTGACTTGTCAAACAATGCTTAAAAGCAGTTGCCGTTTTGCCCACTCCACGGGTTTTGGCCCAGTTCAAACAAAAGCAGGTAAGGTGGTTTCTCTACAATGGGCATCCCAACCCCCTTTTAAAATGGATTGTCATGTCAGTTTTTCACCTTTCCCCTTTTTGATCTAGATCTTTCTCTGAAAGCTTCGTAGATCTCAACCATTGGAAGGTATTGCTGATCGACCATCAAGCATCAGTGATCCCGTGTCACCATGAAGGCTCATTCTCAGTGTGTCGTGTCCACATAGGAGGGAAAGTGATTGTCTTAGGAGCCTTAGGCCACATTTGAGCAACGTTAGTGCCAGAGCAGAGAAAGGCTTTACCGTCAGATCCTAAGGCCAAATATCTTCTGCAGTTTCTGGACCTTCCTCATGGAATGTCTCATACGCTTTAGAAATCGTTCCAAAATGCTAAGTGACCATTACCTGGGTGGCATCCTTATAACATTGAGCTATATAAAGGACACACAAAGTTTTACAGTGATAAAAATTCCAATAATAATAATAAACAAAATGCTGAGTCCAAATTGGAGGATTGATCTAAACCAGGATGCAATTCCTGAGGGCAGTCGGCTAAAAAGAAATCAGCGGACACTGATTTAACCACTTGGATTGTGCCTGGGTTTTATCTAGTTCTATTTCTACTTCACCAGAGCTGTTTGCCCAAGTACAACCAGAGGTATTTATCCCAGAGCAAACCCCACGTTGTTCAGCTCGGAGGGAACCAAGAACAATTCCATTAACGAATACAACTTGTGCAAGGGAGTCCAAAGATTTTTCTTGGATGGCTATTGCTTTAGCAACAGATTTAGCGATTTCAGAGAGATTTCTGCTCACATATTCATTTATGGGCAGTATCTACCCAAGGAAAAGTAATCTGCCAAACCTGGCAGCTTCGCTGGGTTGACACCAGCAGTCACTGATGACTCTTGACTACGTGTGAAGCCAGTGTCTCACTTTAGTCTCTGAAGTAAATTTAAAGGGATGCCCAATGCTAAGTTTCTGATTGATTATACAAATGAAATAGGTGTAACCAATAATCCAATTGCACAACAACCTTTACTTTGGCAGGGACTTAAATAGTGTGTTCCCCGTAAGTCCTTTTGCCAAATACAAGTAAAAATATACCCTGAGGAAGCACACATTATGGAGTCATTATGCACTGTAGTTCATTCAATCAATAAGGTGGACCTGTTTTAGGAAGGAAATTAACTTAAGAAAGGAAATAAGGAGTGGCAGTATTTAAAAAAATATCAATAATCTGAGCATGTCTGAAACGTTGAGTTATCAAAAAGCTAAGGAGTTCACCGGTTTTGTAAAGCAGATCTAATGTGAAATGGATTAAGAGCAGAGTCAAAATAATGTTCATGAGTATATAGGCCCGGTCCAGAGTCTTGAGTTAGCTGTCCACATTAGGTGCCATCTTCATTTTCCTCGTCAATTTGGTTCAGAGGTCTCCAGCGTTTGTACAAAGCCAGATGTCAGGTGGAGCCTTCTTTAGCTGTGAGATGTGTATCCAAGCCTCGAGTCCCTGAAGTTTGCCTGCCATTTGGGCAGTGAGTGAGGAGGACCTGATATAGTCTCTTCCAAGGAGATTCTAAGGCAGTTATTGTTTTTATTGATTTCAAATCACAAGGGTGGGAGAAAATTAGAAATATTAGTTTGGAGAGTCAAAGCCAGATAGTTGAAGAAACTAAAAGAATTTAGGATCCAGTCCAGCTTAGAGGTGTATAATAAAACCTGAAAGACAATTAATAGGGCTAGAATCTAATATAGACGAAGGTACAAACCTAACAACTGTCTACAATTACACCAATTTTTTAATTTTTATTTGTTTTTTTTATTTTTTTAAGCGAATTCTTTTTTTTTTTGAAGGTTTTATTTATTTATTTGACAGAGAGAGACACAGCGAGAGCAGGAACACAAGCAGGGGGAGTGGGAGAGGGAGAAGCAGGCTTCCCACTGAGCGGGGAGCCCGATGCGGGGCTCGATCCCAGGACCCCTGGATTGTGACCTGAGCAGAAGACAGATGCTTAATGACTGAGCCACCCAGGCTCCCCACCCCAATTTTTTTAAATCAAAGATCATGACAAAACTAATCTGTTTAAGCTTGGCTTGTTTATTTATATAAAAGCAGCAAAGATAGTGATTGGCTATATAGATTTTTTAAAAGATTGCTTTGTTGGAACTTTGTAAGCAAGGTACTAGGCCAATTTTTGCAAATAGTTCTTTAAAGTTGTCTGGTCATACCTAAGTCTATGCACCTACCTCGAAACACTAACATTTTAGTTAAAGCCTTGGCAAGGTAGCCAGTTTTTTAAAAATTGTGTCCTGTGATAAGGGGAACAACTTCTCATTGAATTTATGTAAACAGCTAACACTATTGTTTGAATTCTAGAGGGGTCAGGTAGAGAGGAAAAGATAAATATTTCATCTTTGTTTACAAAGGTTGATCTTACCCAATTGTTGAAAGCTTAAGAGAAAAGATTTCCCCGGGGTGCCTGGGTGGCTCAGATGGTTAAGTGTCTGCCTTCGGCTCAGGTCCTGATCCCGGGGTCCTGGGATCGAGTCCCTCTCCGGAGCTCTGCCTCTCCCCTTACTCATGCTCCCTCTCTCTGTATCTCTGTATCTCAAATGAATAAATAAAGTCTTAAAAAAAAAAAAGAAAAGAAAAGATTTCCCTAAATCTGGAAAAACAAAAGACTAAGACCAGTAACACTTTAGAAAAAAGTTATGAAAATTATAATCCATATTCATCAGCTCATTAATTATGTCAGTCCTATGTAATTAATACTTGCGCTTGAGTACAGTTTTTTCATTTGTTTTGTTGACCTTGCCTGATTATCAACAGTGATAATTTTAAGAAATTTGTAAGGTTTTCATTAAGTCTTATGTAATTTGCCCAATGAAGTGGGTCCCTGGATATTGTGGAAGGTATACCCTAAATGGGAAACACATCAACATTTTGATAACCCATTGTGAGTGGCAGCTGAATGAAGTCCAGCTGCAGCCATTCAAGAAGTCCAGAGAGAGGAGGTCCGAGGCCTCTGAGGACCAAGTTAGTTTTTCTTAAATGCGCTAAGGTGAGTGAAGAAATGCAAAAACCAAAAATGGTTTTGCCAGGGAGCTGGGAAGGACCAAGTGGCCATCCTAGGTTTCCCATAGCCCTGACTGTTCATTTAATTTATAGCCATTGTTTACCCATCTTAATTTCTGTGATTCAGGAGCAGACTCTTGTCATGTTACAAGGACATCTGGATGGCAAGAGTGTGGTGATGAGGGGCCATTTTTTTGTAGAAGCAGAATATACTTTACCCACATGTGCCACAATCTTTATAGATTTTATTGTCCATTGTTAACGATCTAAAGAGAATTCACTGCAATGGAATTGACAAGAAAGTTTGGTTATTTTTGAGACACACTACATTTTAGGATAATAACTGGAATTACAAGTGATAAGTAGATCTGGGGAATCTTGTTAAAAATATTCAAAAGGCTTTAAAATACTTGGTCCAATAGGATCCTAAGTCATTGTGAAACAATACTCAGTTATCCACTTAACCATGGTGACAATTAAAGACTTTGCATGCAAATACAGAAAGTTAATATAGATATAGGAACCTTAACTCTTTCAGTAGAAAAGCCTCAGGGACTTCTCAGGACTTTCCATTAGTGGATGGACTTTACTACTTGGGGAACTGACGACCCCCAGCCAAGATTGCTCCTCAGGGGAGATCTGAAGCCCCAGGGGGAATCTGCTGGACCCCCCTTGCCCAAAAGGGTGAGAAGTTTCCCCTCTTGCCGTTTGGAAGAGGGGAAATCCTTCTCTCCTTCTTTCTCTTTTGGCCCTTCGGCAGCCCACCCTAGTACTCCTCAGGCAACTGAAGATCCCTGGCCAGGGCAGCTCCCCAGTGTGTTTGGAAGGTCTGAAGGCCAACAGGTCAGACTATCCATGCCCATGAGGACGAAGGACCCCTTTCCTCTAACCTTTTCCACTCTGTCTCCTCTGAGGTCTCTGTTCCCAGTGCGTGGCACAGTTGGCAACAGCCCCCCATCCTGGGTAAATCCACACTTTACAGACTCAGTTGGGACCCTTTCCTGATGCTGGCTAACTCTCAGCTACCTTGCCTCTTGGTGGAATGCCCCTTTGAGAATTGGCAGCCGGTCTTTCCCACTATGGGACAAACCCCCTCTATTTCTTCTGACTTGCCCTTGGGTTGTATTTTTAAAAATGGGAACAAATTTGACCCCAAAAGCCTAAGAAAAAAATATCCCATCTTTTTATGTCATGTTTCCTGGCCTCAGTACAAACTCCCAGGTCAAGAGGTATGGTCCCCCCACGGAACCCATTCTTATGATACTGTTTTCCAGCTTGACCTCTTTTGCTGGAACTCCTCAAATGGTCAGAGATCCCATATATGCAAGCCTTCATGGCACTGTCCCCAAAATCCCGACTGCAAATATTAGAACGTGTCTTGTTCCATTTCACAGCCCGTCCGACACTGCGGACATTCTAGATGACCCCTCTTCTATTCCACCGCATCGTCTTCCCCTACCCCTGAGGACCGAGGTTCTCCCATGGACTTAAACTGCCCACTTTAGATTTTCCCACAGGTACCCCAGGTAAAAATTGACGGTGGGGAACAAACTGATTGACTTTTAGTGGACACAGATGCAACATATTTCGTATCAAAGCTGATCTTCACAGTGTCTTCACCAGGAATAGTTTCCATCGCAAGAAACCATGTCCTTTGCTCACTCATAAGAAGCAACTCCTCATCCGTTCAAGTTTGATCACAAGATTGCAGCAATTCAATCACATCTTCAGGCTCCGCTTCCAATTCTGGTTCTACAGACCTTTAATTTGTAAAAAATACAGTACCTGAGAAACACAAAAAAGTGAAACAATAAGATGAGGTATGCCTGTCATGGCTATGGGAACATTAAAGAGGTAATAAGCCTAGAGGACAGGGAATCTGGATGGCAGAGGGCTTGGGATGGAGCGGAGCTGTTAGAATATATGAAGAACTGGCATTCGTTTAGATATACATTTTAAAGATTTCTGCCTCTCTTCTTCTATCATTAATAATATAATTGATCCTCATCATTTTTGTTCATTTCGTGAAAATATATACATAGCCAAATTTTACAGTATCATAATATCGGCATCGGGCATGTGACTAATGACAGAGATCCACCATTCGAGTGTCATACAGAGTAGTTTCACTGACCTAAATACCTACTATGTCCCTCTGATTTAACCCTCCATCTTTCCTAACTCCTGGCAATCACTAATCTTTTTACTGTCTCCACGGTTTTTTCTTTTCCAAAATGTCATGTTTGTGATCATATAAGATGTAGCTGTTTCAGATTGGTTTCTTTCACTGAGTACTATACACTAGGTTTCCTGCATGTATATTCATGACCTGATAGTTCGTTTCTTTTTAGCACTAAATAATACTCCATTGTCTGGGTGTACCACAGTTTAGTTATCCACTTACCTACTGAAAGATATCTTGTATTCGAAATTTCCAAATTCTGGCAATTATGAATAAAGTTGCTATAAACATCCATGTACAGGTTTTTCTGTGGAGAGAAGTTGCCAACACCTTTGGGTAAATATCAAGGAGTATAATTGCTGAATCCTAAGGTAAGAGTATGTTTACTTTTCTAAGAAACGACCAACTATCTTCCAGGGTGCCATTTTGCATTCCCACCAGCAATGAATAAAAGTTCCTGTTGCTCCACATGCTCACCAGCAATGGGTGTTGTCAATGTTGTGGAGCATCTTTCTATGGCTTATTTTTAAAATTGAGTTGTTTTGTTATTGTTGAGTTCTTTTTCCTTTTCTATGTTATGTTAATCACCATATATTACATCATTAGTTTTTGATGTAGTGATCCATGATTCATTGTTTGCATATAACACCCAGTGCTCCATGCAGTACATGCCCTCTTTAATACCCAACACCAGGCTAACCAAAACCCCCACCCCCTGTTCTTGTTGAGTTCTAAGACTTATTTGCATATTTTGGATAACAGTCCTTTATTAGATATGTCTTTTGCAAATATTTTCTCCAAGTCTCTGCCTTGTCTTTTTCATTCTCTTGACAGTGTCAGGTCACAGATTTTTAATTTTAATCAAGTCCAGCTTATCAATTATTTCCTTCATAGATTGTAACTTTGGTATTGTACCTTAAAAGTCAGGACAAAACCCAAGGTCATCTAAATTTTCTCCTATGTTACCTTCTAGGAGTTTTATTATTTTAAGTTTTACATTTAAGTCTATGACCCATTTTTGAGTTAATTTTTGTGAAGGATGTGAAGTCTATGTCTAGATTCATTTTTTTTTTTGCATGTGGTTGTGCAGTTGTTCTAGCACCATATCAGAAATATATCAGTTGCCTATATTTATGTGGGTCTCTTTCTAGGCTTTCTATTCTATTCTGTTGATGGATTATTTTCTTCTTTTACCAATACGACTCACTGTCTTGATACTGTAGCTTTGTAGTGAGTCTTAAAGTCAGGCAATGTCAGTCCTCCAATTTTATTCTACTCTTTCAATAGTGTTGGCTATTTACTTCTCCATATAAACTTTAGAATCAGCTTGTGAGTATCCACATACTTGCGGGCCAACATCTGTAAAAGGCTGTGGTAAGAATTTCAGAACACCATGTGGTCAAATAAGTGGTATTTATTAGTAGTAATATTGTTATTATTAATACATATTATTAATACATTAAGATCTTAATCTTATTTTGAATTTTGTATTTGGAGACTCTCTCTAAACTACTTATACCTGATTACTTTAATGACACAAATTGTTATTATTTCAGCATTCTCACTTTTCTCTCTTTTATAGATCTACTAAAAGTAGTGTTTTTTTATAAGACAAAATTTGATTATTCAGGATACTTAAAGGTAGTTCTGAGCATAAGAATAATACAGTCATAATAAACATTTAACTGGTACAGGTATAATGTGAAAAAAATTAAAACACACACAATTTGAAATCCATTATCATATAGGAATATTACAATAGTGCATATATCTTTTTTTAATTAATTAATTTTTTTAGAGCGAGAGTGTGCAAGCAGTGGGGAGGGGCAGAGAGAGAGAGAGAATCCTAAGCAGACTCCACACCCAGTGTGGAGCCCCATGTGGGGCTCGATCCCAGGACCCTGAGATTATGACCTGAGCTGAAATCAAGACTCAGACACTAACCAACTGAGCCACCCAGGTACCCCAAAAGCATGTATTTCTTTTTTTTTTAAAGATTTTATTTATTTATTTGACACAGAGAGAGAGAGCACAAGCAGGGAGGAATGGCAGAAGGAGAGGGAGAAGCAGGCTCCCTGCTGAGCAGGGAGCCCGATGCGGGATTCGATCCCAGGACCCTGAGATCATGACCTGAGCCGAAGTCAGATGCTCAACTGAGCCACCCAGGCATCCCTAAAAGTGCATATTTCTAAGCCAATTGGTAAAAATGCATAAACTTATTTAGCCTGGAAAAAACATTTCCCCCCATCTAACTTATATATACATATATTTTTTTAAAGATTTCATTTATTTATTTGAGAGAGAGAGAGAATGAGAGAGCCCAAGAGGGGGTAGGGTCAGAGGGAGAAGTGACTCCCTGCTGAGCAGGGAGCCCGACATGGGACTCGATTCCAGGACTCCGGGATCATGACCTGAGCCGAAGGCAGTTGCTTAACCAACTGAGCCACCCAGGCACCCCTAACTTATCTTTTTTATAAGCTAGGAGTGAGTTTGTGGTTTTTTGGTTTGTTTTTTGTGTTTTGGGGGGAGGGGGAATATATGTTTTTATGAATATATTTTTCAAAGAAAACAAATGAGATATTAGGTACTGTTCTATAACTTACTTTTTTACACGTAATAATCATTCAACACCTTTCTAAATTTTGAACATGTGCGTGTATATATATACATATATATTTTATATTAAGTAATTCCACAATCTAATGGCTATTGAGGAAAACTTACTTTCAATTTCTTATTTTTAAAACAATGTAACACTAAGTATTCTACTGCAGTTGTAGCTGTTTAGTTCTTGACGTAGATATTACATGTTTGTGTGTGTGTTTTTACATATATGCAATAAATTTCTAGATGTGAAATTTTTCGGTCAGCAGCTCTGCACATTTAAATTTTTAATTTGTATTGTTAAATGGTAATTAATTTATAATCTGCCATAATTATTACATTTTTAAGATGAAAAATCTGGGCCAGCATTATAATTGGTGAATTATTTCAGTTGTATAGATATGAAAGGATAATGCTAATACTTATAAATTAATCTCAGTAATTAAAAAATAGCTGGTTAAATAATATCTACCTAAAATATTTTGATTCTGTGTAAAGAATTTTCTGTTGAATTATATTTATAAGTGCTTCATTTTCCTGTTAAATTTTCATATAGACAAGCAGGAAAACCAACAACTTTAAAATATATTAAAAACTATATTTAGAAGTTATATATAAATTACCTTGATATGTCAAAGAAAATATGATGAAAATACAAGCAAATCTATGTTTCAGTATTTTGGCCATTCAAAACAATTTTGTGTTTATGTGTGTGCCATATGATACCCTCTTTATGACTTAGCACTTAGATAAAGCACATAAGCATTGAATGAACCATTTAAAATTGGAAGCTACTGGGGCACCTGGGTGGCTCAGTTGGTTAAGCATCTGCCTTTGGCTCAGGTCCTGATCCCAGGCTCCTGAGATCGGGCCCCGCATCAGGCTCCCTGCTACACGGGAAGCCTGCTTCTCCCTCTCCCACTCCCCCTGCTCGTGTTCCCTCTCTTGCTGTGTCTCTCTCTGTCAAATAAATAAATAAAATCTTAAAAAATAAAAATAAAAAAGAATTGAAAACTACTGAATGGAAGAAAATATTTGCCAATCATATATTTGATAAGAGGTTAATACCAAAAGTATATAAAGAACTTAGACAACTCAATAGCAAAAAACCAAATAATCCAATTAAAAAATGGGCAGATCTGAATAGACATTTTTCCAAAGACAACATCCAGATGACCAACATGTACATGGCCAACATCATTAATCATAAGGGAAATATAAATCAAAACCACAATGAAATATTACCTCACGTTGTTAGTATGGCTATCAGAAAGACAAGAAATAACAAGTGTTGGTGAGGATGTGGAGAGAAGGGGACCCTGGTGCACTATTGGTGGGAATGTAAATTGGTGCAGACACTGTGGAAAACAGCATTGCAGTTCCTTAAAAATAGAACTACCAGATGATCCAGTAATTCCACTTCTGGGTATTTATCCAAAGAAAATGAAAACATTAACTTGAAAAGATATCCGTACCCACATGTTTATTGGAGCATCATTTACAATAGCCAATATATGGAAACAACCTAAGTGTTTATTGATTAATGAATAAAGAAACCATAGCCTATTATTTAGCCATAAAAAGGAATGAAATCTTGCCATTTGTGATAACATGGATGGACCTTGAGGGCATTATGCTAAGTGAAATAAGTCATGCAGAGAAAGAGAAAACTGTATAATCTTTATTATATGTAGAGCCTATATTTAAAAAAAAACAAAACAAAAAAAACAAAACTCAAGCTCATAGATAGAAAAAACAGATTGGTAAAAAAGGGACAAATTGGTAGTTGCCATAGGAAGGAGGGGGGTGGGGTGGGAGAAATGGGTGAAGGGGACAAAAGATTTTAAAATTTTTAATAAAAATTTTTAAATTAAAAAAAAGGGGGAACCTGGGTGGCTCAGTCAGTTAAGCATCTGCCTTCAGCTCAGGTCATGATCTCAGGGACCTGGGATCAACCCTGAGGCAGGCTCCCTGCTCAGTGGGGAATCTGCTTCTCCCTCTCCCTCTGCAGCATCCCCTGCTTGTGCTTTCTCTCTCTCTCAAATAAACAAATAAAATCTTTAAAAAAGAAAAGGTAAGAAAAGAAAAAAATGGGACTTAAGACCCATTTCAGATCTGACCTCGAGAAACATAAGAGAATATTATTCTAAACAATTAGATTTGTGGTAATTCATTATAGCAGCAATAGGAAACAAATACAGCTAGTAAGTAGTAAATAGTAGCTTTCTAATAGCTCCTTGAATATCATTTTAGAATGAACTCAGCATAGGTATGAAAAAATGGACCCTATTCTTCCCGACACTTTATAAAGAGAAAAAGCTACCTTACCAAATAGTTCTTTCCAAAACAGGTTAGGAGGGTGGCAGAGGGTTTGTGCAGGAAGATAGAGAATAGGTCTCCTGCAATTCCAAAAACATTGAGTTAAAAGTAGAGAGAAAACATGAGAAAAGAAGTAGATCCCATAAAGAGTGTTCCTTGTTTTAGGAACAAGAGTCTTAAGAAGGAAACATGATCTCTTACCTGTTGTATCAACCATCTGAAATTAATAAAGCTCTCCCCTGAGTTCTTTAACCCCTTTTGTGGAAGATATATGAATTAATAGTCCTGTCTTTATCCCTTCCTCTCGAAAGATCGTAGATATAGATAGATGATTGATAGATAGATAGATAGATAGATAGATAGATAGATAGATAGATAGATGATAGATAAACTTGGAAGTTCAATGTAGCTGTGTAAGAACATCAGACCGAAAGAATTTTCTGGGCTGATAGTGGTGCCAGGACCCCAAACAATCTTGCACTCACTCCCCATAAGCTCCTATGTTATCAGTGAATAGGTAGAGAATTAAACTTCTCACTTTTCTAAAATACTACTATACCTTGGTAGCAGATCACTGAATAATGGCAGAACAGACCAAAACAAAGGAAGCTAATAAGTAGTGCTATACTTTAAAGACTTTTCACACCTGTTTGTTGAACCAAATTTTCTAGATGTGCTGAAAGACTTTGAAATCCAACATAGTGATACCTTTATTGTTTCTTATCCACAATCTAGTAAGTTATATAATTATTTTTAAAGCATATGTCAATATATATATATTAATAATCACCACAAAGTATTATTAGAAATAATTTGGGGAAATAATTATTTCCCCAAAAATGTCCCAAGAGAAGAAGGGTTGTAAGAATGTATCTGTGTCCTGATCAGTTTTAATGGAATATGTCACCTCATTTTTATGCACAAACCATTCTTTCTTAGCTTGAAGGGAGTCCAAGAATTTCCAATCATTGATTATTGACTTGAAAGATCTTACAGTGTGAGTTGTATCTACTCTAGGATGGAAACATTTTCTTCTACTTTCCACCCCTGAATCCAGCTCTATACGTTCCTGTTTCCTTCTCAATGTCTCTGGCTTGTGGATTTCATCATAGATCTCAACCTATATGGCTCACATAGAGCATATAATTCTAGCTGTAGTATTTTTGGAGCCAAAATACAAGTCATTGAGCCTGAAAACAACTACCAAAGATATATCACCATCATTTCCACTTTAGCTTCCCTCTGTCAAAAACCTCATTTCACAGAAATACACCCTTTTCTTGAATGTCATTCTTTAGACTCACCCATTTTTTTCAGTAGTTTAATGAGTGAGGAACACCATATTTATACCAAACTTTGTATTAGATAGGATTTGAGATGGTTGCCTGAATTAAAATGATTTCACTTAGTAGCCATATCTGTTTTTCCCATCTGCCCTCCTGATCACAGTAGAGAGACTGATCCTAGCAAAGCCTCAAAGTTTAAAGTTTTACCAGAAGGAATGAGGTTAAAGTTTGCAGAATTCATTCTAGAGCACTGAAATCCATTTTGGTTCTTCCAGTCCTTGAGATTTCCCAGGATTCATGCAACACATTCCTTTTCTAAAAGTTAGTCACCAGAGTTCATTTCTGTTATCTGCAATAAAAAGAAACTTCATCTATGTAGGACTTGAAGGGAGAGACACGTGGAGGGGCAGAGGCAGAGGGAGAGAAGCAGACTCCTCGCTGAGCGTGGAGCCTGACTTGAGGCTCCATCCCATGACCCCTAGATCACGACCTGAGCTGAAACCAAGAGTGTAACGCTTAACCAACTGGGTCACCCAGGTGCCCAGGCTGGTTTTTGTTTTGTTTGTTTGTTGTGCTTGTTTTTTTTGTTTGTTTGTTTTGTTTTGTTTTGTTTTTTTATGACTTGCCTGCTTTAATTATTTGGTTCCCAAAGTTTGAGAGGTAAAATGGGGAAAGTAGGTTGTAATTTTCTTATGTTTGGTGCAAAGACACAACTGTTTCTTATCTGATTGAGCTACACTAATTCTGAAGGGAAAAACATGAATCCTGATAGCTATGTGCATAATACATTCATCCCCCCTTCTCCATGGGGAATATGTTCCAAGACCCCCAGTGGAAGCCTGAAACCACATATAGTACCAAACTCTATATATACTATGTTTTTTCCTATACATACATACCTATGATAAAGTTTAGTTTACAAATTAGGCACAGTAAGAATTAACAACTAATAATAAAATAGACCAATTATAATCATATACTGTAATAAAAGTTATGCGAATGTGGTTTTTTTCTCAAAATATCTTACTGTACTATTTTCAACCTTCATCTTGTAATGATGTGAGATAAAAAACTGCCTACATGATGAGCTGAAGCAAAGTGAATGGCATCGACATTGTGACATAGCCTCTTAGGCTACTCCTGACCTTCTGATAATAGTCAGGAGGATCATCTGCTTCCACATCACAGTACCCTGAGTAATTGAAGTTATGGAAGATGAAACTGTGTATAAGACAGTGGGGGGCTACTGTAGATTGCAGCTAATTACAATTTGCCTTGAGAAGTAAAGAGTTTGACAGTAATTCAATGGCAAATTGTCCATCTTGTGGCTTGTCCTTTGTTTTTCTTCTCATTTATTCCATCTTCTAGTTTACCATTTGACTGCTTGTTTATTCTCACATGGGACAGTGGGCAATGAAAGGGAAGAGAAATACATATCAATCATAATGGAATGCGAATATGCTGGATGTTTCATTCTTTCCCATCCTAGGCGAGCACCATCACTTTAACATTTTATCTGTATCTGTCCTCTACCATCAAGCATAACCTCCTTGTAAATGCTCATCTTTGGCATTTCACACACTCCCTTGGATCTTGGGAAGTGCTGGGCTCTCCTTACGCTTGTGCCCTGGGTCAAAGAAGTCTGTAACCTTCTGGTAGTGTTGGCTTGTCATAGCAGGAATGTGACAGATTGTGGATCAGATTTCGATGGCTCTCCCCCCACTCTCCTTCTCCTTCCCAAGGTGTGTAGAATGCTCAAAAAGAGCATGCTCTAGCTATGGAGATCTGGAATTTCCATTAAATAGCTGGTTCAGAAGTGGATTATAGACAAACATGAAGAAGTGCCACGTCCTCAAGTCCTCTGGAATTTCCAAGGATGAAGCATGTCTAACAAATACAACACCTGGAATTACATTTGCATATTTTCAACTTTATTTGTGTTATGAAAACATCTTTAGAAAAATGTTCAATGTCTTATTTTAATAGTTAAAACCTCTCAATAGTTTTCATGAAAAGTACTTAATAAAAATTAAGATAATTACATATCTATTTAAAACATCTGAAGTCACCTCTTTTAACTTTCAGATTGTGTATATATTTAGAAACCCTAAAGGTGTGATGACATCTTTTTATTACTTTTCAAAAGTTAATGTTGAGGCACCTGGGTGGCTCAGTTGGTTAAGCCTCCAACTCTTGGTTTTGGCTCAGGTCACGATCTCAGGGTCGTGGGAGAGAGCCACGATTCGGGCTTCACACTCCTCGGAGAGTCTGGTTGAAGATTCTGTCCCTCTGCCTCTCCCTCCCATTCATCTCTCTCACTCTCTCTCTCTCTTTTTTTATTTATTGATGAGAGTCAGAGAGGGGGAGAGAGAGAGAGAGAGGCAGAGGCAGAGGGAGAAACAGGCTCCCCACCCAGCAGGGAGCCCGATGCGGGACTTGATCCCAGGACGCTGGGATCATGACCTGAGCCGAAGGCAGATGCTTAACCATCTGAGCCACTCAGGCGCTCTCTCTCTCTTTCTAAAATAAATAAATCTGTTTAAAAAAATTAATGTTAAAACTTGTGACATCAGATATAAAAGAAGAACTCTTGGAAAGATTTTTCACTGGTAAGTAAATTTAATTTATTAAATAAAAAATAGCAACCATTCTTTTTGTGGCTTTGATGGGGTTTTTTTGTGATTATTAAATATAGTGATAATATACATGGGTTTACTGGGATAATGAAAAATAAAACAAGAGGAAATGAACTCAATTTAGTAAATCAACATAAATATAAAACGGAGCAAACTAGCCCTCTCCAACTGAGCTGGTCCAGCATCTTGAGCGGCTACCTTGGGTTCTTTCTTGAACTCTCTCAAACCTTAGTGGGAGAAGTGACCTTATCCACAGATTGCTTTTCCCAGAGATTCCGCTTGCCAGATACATCTCCTGGCCTCAAATCAGAAGGTTTGGGAGCGGGTAATTTATTTCCATCTGGGGTTTTAGTTAGCCATTCATTGATGCAGCTGGAAACCCTTGTGGCTTTGATGTTGTAAGCAATATGTTTTTTAGGAGGAAAGTTCCGTGCTCAGAGCAGAAAACACAAAATATGACATATGTTTCAATATTCAGGACTCCATACCATAAAGGAGCCCCTTAAAGGAATTAATAAACAGGATAAAGTGTTGCAAAATGGAAATAAAAAATAATTTAGAAAGAATTTAGTGACTTTACAAAAGTCTCACTGGTTTTAGGAATAGATGAGGTAGTGTAACAAGCTACTTCTAATTATTTCAAGAACAAGCCCAGGAAATAAATATAAATTGAATTCTGTCTTGGTGGGACCTGTGCAAGGTATTTTCATGTTTGTGATCTTTTTATCCCCAATGTGCACTAGAAAGTAGATAGTCTTACTACCTCTTTATGTAAGAGGAGACAAGGTACATCACAGTTGAGTGCTGTGACCTGTGACCGGGGTTACCAGAACTACGTTATGACGGTGGTAGGCCTTTGGCTCAGTACCCTGGCTTTGTATTTCTGACAGTCAAGAGTTGTTTGTATCTGGTTTTATCAACGAGATGGAAAAAAAATATTGGTTGGTGTAACATAGTCCAGAAAGATAAAAGAATCTGGATATTGCACGTGAAATTTTACTGTCCTGTAGGTCTTACTAGATTTTGGAATTTCAGATTTACTTATTTTATGTTTGTTTTCACCAGTGTTTGGCAGTTCCTGGCTTGATGATATTAGAGGCTCGCATACTCTTAAGGATGACTTTAATATTCTCCTTACCTATGAGGAAATGAAGAAAGTTTGTTGTGTGTTTTGAGTGAGTTTTGACTCTAGCAAAATTTTGTCAAACTAGTTGATAACACAGACATAAAAAATATATATCCAAACACATTTTAAGGCACACTGACATTAGCATTCTAAAATCTTTACCATTTTTGAACGTTTTATTTTGAAATAATTATAAATTCAACATACAAATTTGCAAAAAAAAAAAAAAAATCCTGGAGATCCCATCCATCTTGCACCTTTCCCATGGTAACATCTTACATAACTGTAGTGCATGGTCAATACCAGAAAACTGGCATTGGTACAGCCAAAAGAGCTAATTCAGATTTCAACAGGTTTATAAGCACTTGTGTGTGTGTGTGTGTGTGTGTGTAGCTTTATACAATTTTATCACACGTAAGCACCACTGCAATTCCTGGCAATGGTAATCTGCTCTTCGTCTCTTCAATTTTATTTCAAGAATGCTATATAAATGTTATCACATATGTAACCATTTGAGACTAGGTACATACTTTTTAAAGTATATTTGCCTAAGGCCTTTTTAAGTAAACATTTTTTTAGGTTATCAATGAGTAGAACTTGGCTAGAAATTTCAAGAATGCATGGGTTTAATTTATTCTTAGGACTTCATATGTCCTTATATTGAAGTTAAACAATAGTAATTTCTTCATTTATTCTTTCATCCCACAAACTTATCCAGTGCTTACTACATTCTGCTTGTCTTTCTAAGAACTGAAGAAAACAGATAAAAATCCCTATTTTCCTACTGCTAACATACTAGGGGGGAAAAACAGACACTAAACAATAAATATAATAAATAAGCAAATTGTTTAGCATATTGGAAGGAGAGAAATGCTCTGGAAAATGAAAAAGTAATCTTGGAAAGTGGTGATCAGAAGTTAAGGGAGGGGTGTTAACAAGTTGTATTATTTTTTTTGGCATGTTGCATTATTAAATAGGATAGTCAAGGTAGCCCTCATGAACACATAGGTTGGCAGAAATGAGTGGAATTTATAGTAGAGTTTTTTCTCATATTTGTACTTAATTCCCTAACATTTTCCTCAACTTGTTTAAACTACAAAGAGAAACACTTTGAGCTATCTCTGCCCTGCAGACTCTTAGTCACACATCTAGTTGCACTGATGATCCTTTGTCACACATCTAGTTTACTCTGATATGTATGTCCTCGCTTCATCATGGGATTCATTGTGATCAACTGAACCCATCCTAGGACCTCAGAAGCACTGTTAAAAATCAGCAAATTTCTTAAAAAGCAGCTGACTAACGAGGATGTGGAATCCATAGTGAAACAGGCTACTTTCAAAACATGAAAGAAAACCCCAGAGCAAATTATGACACAGATCCACTCTCTTGGAAGGGCAGAGAACAAGACTTTCTCTGAAAAGCTAATAATAAAGTGATATGCTTTGTTTCAAAATTAAGGACAGTGTCCTACTCTAAGGGTGTCCTTTGGAAGAGTTTTCTGTCTGTAGATGGGTGATGCTGCAGTCTCCTGTCTGCCTGCATTCCTTGTGCCCAGTGACCTGGCCTGCCCAGACCATTAGCCTGGACGACTGGCTGTCAGTCACCGCTGGGAATCCAATCATTTCAAAAGAATGCTCTTACAGGAAATTGGCCTCAACTTTGAATTAACAGAAGAAGAGCCAAATATATATAATTTATAATTCAGCAAGAGTTGTCAGATTTGTGACCTGATGAACTACAATTTTTTTTGTTTTCTCTTATTATTATTCTTTTAATTTTATTATGTTATGTTAATCACCATACATTACATCGTTAGTTTTTGATGTAGTGTTCCACGATTCATTGTTCGCGTATAACACCCAGTGCTCCATGCAGAACGTGCCCTCTTTAATACCCATCACCAGGCTAACCCATCCCCCACCCCCCTCCCTTCTAGAACCCTCAGTTTGTTTCTCAGAATCCATAGTCTTTCATGGTTCGTCTCCCCCTCCGATTCCCCCCCCTTCATTTTCCCCTTCCTACTATCTTTTGTTTTTTGACATATAATGTATTATTTGTTTCAGAAATACAGATCTGTGTGAACTACAATTTTAAAGTTACTGCACACACTATGCATGGCATGTTTGAAATTAAAACAACCCTCCAATTTCTAATACCACCTTCTATAATATGACCATGTTCTGATACTCCTTTTGTCTTTATTTGCCCAACTCTTCTCTTTGTGATACGGTCATCTCTGGATCGAAGTTTACACTATTGACCGTATTTGGATCTTTGATTCCTAAATTGACATTCCTTCACTACCATTTTATAGATTAACCGTTCTCTATATTCAAAAGGTATTTCCTTTCCATGACTGAGTTCCCCCTTGTAATATTAATTATACATATTGAAGTTGTGCTGGACTTTTTACCAGTTACTTTTCAATGGACTTTTTTGTATATTCTGTGGTTTCTAACAAGAGGGAGGATTATGAAGATGCTATCAAAGCCCAAACAAATTATAACTCATATTTTCCATGTTCATTTAGCACAATCTCAAGCTAATATTTAGAAACGTACCATTTTTTCCTATTTGTTACATGTCTGGTCTAGGTACATAATATAATACCAATGGAAGACCACCAAACTCTTTTAACTTGGGTATGTTTTGTGCATCCTAAGGGTTAGCACACTTGAGAGTATTTTTCTTCTCCTTTATGAATTGCCAATATTCTTTGTCCAAGAAATGCACTCTTTTATCTTTCATAAATATTTCATAAATATCTTTCATAAACATAAATCTGTTCAGGCATCCTTCATTTTCTTATGTTTCACCTTATTGTACTTTGCAGATAATTGCATTTTTTACACATTGAAGGTTTGTGGCCACTCTGCATCCGACAAGTCTATCGGCACCACTTCTTTACCAAAAGTTGCTCACTTCATGTCTCTGTGTCACATTTTGATACTTCTCACAATATTTCAAATGTTTTCATTATTATTCTATCAGTGATAACGACTCACTGAAAGCTCAAATGATTAGCATTTTTTAGCAACAAAATATTTTTTATTTTTTTAAATTTTTTTAGAGAGGGAGAGAGGTGGGGTGGGGTGGGAGGAGGGGCAGAGGGAGAGAGAAAATCTTAGGCAGACTCCACGCCCAGCGCAGAGCCCAACACGGGGCTCGATCTCAAGACCCTGAGATCATGACCTGAGCTGAAATCGAGAGTAGGATGCTAAACCGACTTAGCCACTCAGGCACCCCAATTTTTTAACTTAGGCATTTACATTTTTTTTTAGATATAGTGCTACTGCATACCTAGTAGACTACAATATAGTCTACATAACTTTTATATGCACTGGGAAACCAAAAAATTCATTTGACTCACTTTATTGCAATACTTGCTTCACTGAGGTAGTGTGGGATGGAACAAATCCACAGTATCTCCAAAGTATGCCTGTATTCTTTATCTACAACACTTCAGAAAGTATTTCTTTTTATAGGATGATATCCTTTATTCTAAAAAATACTACTGTTTCATCAATTATCTTTAATCCGGAACTACAGCCTTAACTGCGGACATATGCCCACATTCAGTTCTCTTCTCTAGATCCTTTATTTACTTTCTCTAGGAAGCCAGATATACCATGAAGCTAAAGATACTTAAAATAGGTCCTTTGCTGTGCACTGCACTTAATTTTGAATTTATGATTTTGTATTTTCTTAAGAGACCCCTCCAAATTCCATAAGCCTTAGGTGCCACAAATCCTGGATCTGCCCTCTTCTTACATAAGACTCAAGAGGAAAAGGCTCATACGAATAAAAAGCAATCCAGTGTCCTGATTTAAACTAAGAGATGACTTTATTGATGAGCAGCCTCATTTTCTTGGGTTGCCAACTTTCCTAGGTTAGCTTGAATGGAAGCACTTCACTTGTGGCTTTAGTCAATTTTATGTGCAGTCTTCTATAAAACCCTACCTCACAGTGAGGAATTAACACTTTGACGACCACCCATGTGCAATGTTGTTAATATAAATACTATATTTGGTCCATACTGAAACCTCAAACAGTAAGAATTATGTCCCAAACTCTGTCTCAGAGTATTAGGATAGTTTGTCCAGGGTTATACAGCTAAAAAGTTGGCATCTGGGATGTAAAACCACTTTTATCTGACTCTAAAGCTCCACACAACACAACTGTATTGTTCTCTTTATTTCTCCTACGTTGATATTTGATTTTACCAAGATATCCATAGGCTACAAAGTTGGAGATAAGCATGGGTGATAAAATACTCAGAAATTTTCCAGATAAATTACTTACTAATATGAAAGTAGACGTACTGCATTTTTCCATTTGCCACAAAATAAAATTATCAATGAGGACTACTTAAAAGAGATGTTCAGCTCTAAATAGGGTGGTGGGGGCAACATTTTGTTCTACAGAATAACTTTTCACTTCCCCGCACAATTAACGATGCTATTCTTCCACTATACATATCCACGTGGAAAAAAACTGTTAGGGGTTTTAGCCAGGGCCAAGAAAATAAAAACGGACCACTTCCTAGCTTCCTATTTGGCTAATTATAAGCTCAATGAACATTTTGGGGATGAATTTATAAAACCTGGTTATAGTTTTGCTAAGTATCTACAAAGCTGCAAGTTCCTTATTCCTGAAGCATAGATTTCCACAGCCTCTGCCAAATGCCTTATGGCTGCGCTCAGCCCCATCCGTGACTCCTCTTCTTGTGGCTGCGGTTGGGGGCTAGTCATCACTCATCACAATCCGGAAGGTCACTGTAGGAGTAGCCCTGGCAGCTTCGGTGGGCTCTGTAGGCGATGAGCAGGTGGTAAAACCCGGGCAGGAACACCAGGATGCCAACAATCACAACCGGAACGGCCCTGTTGACGCCCACTTTGCTGATGTAGCCCGCCAGCAGGAGGCAGCCCACAATAACCAGAAAAGTGCCAATCAAAAACTGCGCAGTGGCACAGGCAACGGCCTTATAAGGAATCTTAGTAGAGCTTTTCTTAAACTTTAATAAGTGAGATCTTACTACACATCTTTGCAATTTAAAGCTAGCTTCAGCAGGTGAAGTTTCCTTCTGATAGTGAATGTGTCCAGTGTCAGTGCTGAAGAGCTTTGAGTATTTCACTTTGCTACTGGGGATCCCGGCAGCCACGTTGGTGCGAGTGGGCACCATAACCGGCAGAGTGGATGGGGAGCTCGCCCACTGCAGCAGGCAGAGGCCTCAGGGCCCCCGCGCCCACCCAACGGCTGCCCGGAGCCACGCGGAGGCTCGCCTCAGCATCTCCCATTCATCTAACTCCCCCTAAAGAACTGTTTCTGCAAGACTGCCATATTTTTTATGGAATTCCTTTTTTATCAGGCAAAGTTTAGATTACTTTGATAGTCTGATGGTATATTGGCTCCTTCATTTTCTTAGGGCAGTTCTAGTAAACTCCGATTCCTTTGTCATTGCAACTATTTAGATTGAGTAGATTACCTTACATTCGGTAGATTTCATTCAGTCAATCTCGTAGAATTTCCATTTTCCCGAAATGTTCATCATCATGTCCTATGTTTGCCTCTCTTCTCTTCTATTGGTCTAACATGCAGCACACTTAGCTAATTTGATCAGCCTCCAATGGCCAATTAGGGGACAGGAGATATGTGAGTGTTACAATCAAACCTGGCTGAAATCCTGCTCTGAAGGAAACCTGCTTCTCCCTCTCCCACTCCCCCTGCTTGTGTTCCCTCTCTTGCTGTGTCTCTCTCTGTCAAATAAATAAATAAAATCTTCAAAAAAAAAAAAAAAAGAAAATCATAAAAATAGAATCCTACAGTGTGTTACCTTTTGTTTGGCTTTCTTCACTTAGTATCTTGAAATCCCATCCAAGTTATTGTGCTTTGTTCATGCCTTTTTATTCCTGGGCGGAATTTCATTGTGTGGATATGCAATAGGTTTTTTTATATCTCTTCACCTATTGAAGGACATTTGGGATACATCCAGTTTGGGGTTATTACAGACAGATGCTATGAAAATTATTATACAAGTTTGTGTGTGAATCTAAGTTTTTATCCTCTAGGGTAAATACCCAGCAGTGGGATTGCTGAGTCATATGCTAAGTTTATGTGTAAGATGATAAGTTGCCAGAGTGTCTTCCAGAGTGGCTGGACCATTTTGTATATTCACCAGCAATGTGGGAGAGATCCTTTGCTCCACATCTCTGCCAGCACATGGTATTGTCCATATTTCAAAATTTATCCTAGTAAGTATGTAGTGGTATCTCACAGTAGCTTTAATTTCCATTTCTCTGAAAGCTAATGGGGGTACACATCTTTTTAAGTGCTTCTTTGCCATTCCTTTATCCTCTTTGATAAAGTGGCTTTCACGTGTTTTGCCCATTTTCTAATTGGACTGTTTGTTTTCTTATTGCTGAGTTTAGATAATTAATTATCCTCTGGTCAGAAGTCCTTTATCAGATATGTGATTTGCAAATACCATCTCCCAGTTTATGGCTTTTCTTTTATCTCTTAACAAGGTCTTTTGCAGTGCAAAAGTGTGTGTGTGCTTCAGTTTTGCCAAGTTTAATTTGTCATATCTTTCTTTTACGGATCATGCCTTTGCTGTCATGTCTAAGAACTCTTTACATATGCCTAGGTCAAGAATATTTTCTCCTATGACTTCTTCTAAAAATATTGTAAGTTTATGTTATTTTATGTTATTTATTTATTTTAAAGATTTTATTTATTTGAGAAAGAGAGAACATGAAGCAGGGGGAGGGGCAGAGGAAAAGTGAGAGGGACAAGCAGACTCCCTGCTGAGCACAGAGTGGGGGTGGGGAGAGCTCCATCCCAGGACCCTGAGATCATGACCTGAGCTGAAGTCAGATGCTTAACTAACTAAGCCATCCAGGCGTCCCGTTTTATATTCAGATCTACAGTGCATTTAGGTGTTAGATTTAGGTGTCATTGCTTTTGTCCGTGAATGCCCAATTATTACCATACCATCTGTTGGAAAATCTGTCCTTCTTTTGTGGAATTGCTTTTTCACCTTTGTCAAAATTGAGCTAGTATACTTGTGTAGCTCCGTATATGGAATCTCTATTCCGTTCCACTGGTCTAAGTTTCTATCTTTTGCCAATACCATGCTGTCTTGACTAATTGCTGTTGTATATTAAGTCCTAAAATTGAGACTTAACTTTTGTATGGCTACAGAAAATCATATTTGGATTTTGGTAGGAATTTCATTAAACCTATGGATTAATTTGGGAAGAAATGACATCTTTATTTTGATGAATCTTACAGTCAATAAATATGGTATATTGCTCTATTTAATTTGGTTTTCTTTGGTTTGTCATTATAATTTTTTATCCATCTGCATGCAGACCCTGTACACATTTTGTTAGGTGTGCACCTAAATATTTTCTTATTTTGTTTTTTTTTTAAGATTTTATTTATTTATTTGACAGAGAGAGACACGGCGAGAGAGGGAACACGAGCAGGGGGAGTGGGAGAGGGAGAAGCAGGCTTCCCATGGAGCAGGGAGCCTGATGCGGGCCTCGATCCTGGAACTCCGGGATCACTACCTGAGCTGAAGGCAGACGCTTAATGACTGAGCCACACAGGCGCCCCAATATTTTCTTATTTTGGAGTAATTGTATATGGCATTATGTTTTTAATTTGTTTACAATTTTTCATCATTATCATATTGGATACGATTGATTTCTGTGAGTCAGGAACTTGCATTTCGCAACTTTGCAAAACTCACTTATCAGATGTGATAGGTTTTTTTTTTTTTTGGTTAATTTCTTATAATTTTCTACATAAACCATTATGCCATTTGCCGACAGGGATGGTTTTGTTTCTTCCTCTCCTGTGTTTTTATTTCCTTTCCTTGCTTTATTGGGCTAGCTACGCTTTCCTAGTACTATGCTGAACAAGAGTGGAAAGAATGGATTTCTATCTCTAATTATTACACAGTGATTGGTGACACGTATTTGGATATTTATCTCTCACATCAAAGCTAATCAGCACTATGCTATCCTACTGCCTTCTTTGGTGTGGCTCCAGAATCTGCCTCATGGCTGTGGTTTAGAGTAGCAATTATTAATGAGTTATAGAGTATTGGATTGGATTCCTAGAGTTGCTGTAAAAAGATACCAATATGCACGGGACGCCTGGGTGGCTCAGTCAGTTAAGTGTCTGCCTTCAGCTCAGGTCATGATCCCAGGGTCATGGGATCGAGCCCCGCATCGGGCTCCCTGCTCAGTGGGAAGCCTGCTTCTCCCTCTCCCGCTCCCCCTGCTTGTGTTCCCTCTCTTGCTGTCTCTCTCTCTGTCAAATAAATAAATAAAATCTTTAAAAAAAATAAAAAAGATACCAATATGCAGGTGGCTTAAAACAACCGAAATTTATTGCCTCACAGTTCTGGAGGCTTTAAGTACAAAATCAAGATTTCCCTCTGAAGCCTGTAGAAGAGAATACTTCCTTGCCTCTTCTGGGTTCTGTTGTTTTCCAGCCATCTCCAACATTCTTTTGTTTGTTGATGCAAAACCAGCCTCTTGTCACCTGGACATCTTCACCCTGTGTCTCTCCTCTTTTTATAAGGACACCAGTTTTATTGGATTAAGGACCCACCCTACTTCAGTATCTGAAGAGAACTAATTACATCTATAATAATCTTATTTCCAAACAATGTCACATTTTGATGTAATGGAGATTAGGACTTCAACATATCTTTTGGGGGGACATAATTCAAGCCATAAAAAGTGTGACTTTTTTTTTGTCTACTGTCTCTCTTATCCCCTGAAGGATGCTACAGAGTTCCAGGTGCTGTTTGTACTCTGTTTTGCCTTGGCCTCAGGTTGACTCCTAAGGGAAGCTAAGTGACCCACACCATTCAGTTTCTCTTCCTGAAATTTGAATTTGAATTCAACAACACTAGCCTATCTCTGTTTGTTGTTTGAATGGAGGTCACTTGAACATAGTGTATGACTGCTATCATGCCGAAGCAAAGCCAGTCTCCAGAGACGGAGGAAGAGAAACATGTGTCCTTTCAATGAAGAACACAGAGATGAGAGACCATGAAACTCTAAGACAGAGAATTTTTAAAAGGTGGAAAGATGTATGAATCTTTGACTGCTTCATACTTCTAGGTTCTAGTTCTTCAGGAAGTTCAAGACAACTCTTTTTCCTGTGTTCCATGAGTCATTTTAATAAATTACCTTACTCTGTCCAAGCTGGTTAGAAGTAGCTTATTCTTACTTGCAACAAAGTGCCTGACCAAGATACCAGGAGAAAGAGTTTCAAAAATGACAGAAAACCTCAGATGTATGTTCTCCACAAAGATGTAAATAGATATTTTATCTGAAAACAAAAAAATCCAATTGCACGGACATGGAAAAATATGTTAGTGGGAAAAAGAAATGTAGTGAAAGGAAAATTCAAAGTACAGAAAAGTGAGTTAATTGAATCAGAGTTCAGAAGTTTCCTAGAAATGAAATAATGGGATCACAGGATGTGACTAGTTTTAATACTCTCGATTCTGTTTCAAAATTGCTATGAAGATTTGAACTGATTTGTGTTTCCACAAAAATATAGGAGAATGTTTATTCCACCCTACTCAACATGGAACATTCCCCAATTTTTACACTTTTGCTAATCTTGAATTAATGTTTTGTGTTTTCCCAATAAATTGCAAGCTTTTTTTGGTCTTGTCTAACAAAAATTTCTCATATTTAGGAATTGTTTCACAAATTGTATTAAAATACGACGAAAATACAAAAACATTGATAAAGCATACATTCACAGCCCAGTGAATATTCACCAAGTGACCACAACTCTGGAACCAGCACTAAGACAAAGAAACAGAATATTCTCAACACCTAAGGAATTCTCTCATTTACCTGTTCTGTTACTATACCATCCCCCAAACATAGCCACTCTTTAAAATCCCAGATCTTAAAATACCATGCAATAAGTGTCTGGCTTTTTTCGACCAAATACTATTATATTTCTGAGAGTCATTTATGTTTTCCATGTAGTTGTAATTCATGCATCCTTAGGCATCCGAGGTATGTTTCCTTATAGGAGGTGCCACAATTTACTTATGTACTTTACTGTACATAGACATTGGGTTGTTTCCCTTTGTGACTGTTATGAATGGTGGTGACTTGAAATGTTTATGAACATAAATTTACTAAATTTTCTTCTTTTAAATTTCTTCCACTGCTTTTATGCTTCAAAATTTTTATCCATTTGGGAATTTAAAGAGATTCATCTATAGTTTTCTAGTTATTAAAAATGATTTTATCTTAAGTATTTAACTATTAAATACATATGGAATTAGTGAGTGATATGTTATGAATACAACTAATTTTGTATCCAAACATTTAAATGATTGAACCATTTGATGACTAATCCATCTCTCATCCCTGAATCTTTAGTGCAAAGTTTGTGATCTGGTAAAGTATTAAAAAGATCCATGTGTTTACATGTGAGCTGCCTATTAATTTTGACAATCACACTGATTTTAAACCAAATAATTAAAGTTTAATTACAAGAATAAAATATTTTAATGTTTTACTGATCCTAAATTTAATTGTAGATAAAGGAAAAAATACAGTGTGTCTGGGTGGCTGAGTTGGTTAAGTGTCTGCCTTTGGCTCAGGTCATGATCTCAGGGTTCTGGGATCAAGTCCTGCATTGGGCTCCCTGCCCAGTGGGGAATTGGCTTCTCCCTCTCCCTCTGCCCTTCCTCCCTGCTCATGCTCTCTCTCTCTCTATTTCAAATAAATAAACAAAATCTTTTAAAAAAATACACACTAAGGAAACTCTCTCAAGACATTTACAATTCATGTTGCATGAATTCTGCTTTTTTCTTTTTTATACAGGCTACCTATGCAGACTCTCTTTCAAATAATTTAATTTGTGAATTTTTTCTTAAGATTTTATTTATTTATTCGACAGAGACAGCGAGAGCAGGAACACAAGCAGGGGGAGTGGAGAGGGAGAAGCAGGCTTCCCATGGAGCAGGGAGCCCGATGTGGGACTCGATCCCAGGACCCTGGGATCATGACCTGAGCCGAAGGCAGATGCTTAACGACTGAGCCACCCAGGTGCCCTAATTTGTGAAATTTTAAAGTGCTCATCAAAATCATGGCAACTAATCTAAGCACAATTTACTCATACGAAATTTTATAATTAACATTTGCATAAAAAGCACAAACTTATTTGTGTATTAAAGTAAGCTTCCTGTTAGTAGAGTTTTATACGATTCTTTTGCACTGATTCTAGTCCTCATTTAGATCCCAGATGAACTTCAAGGGAAAATCTTTCATTTTGCTTTGGAATATTCTGTCAAATTTTTCATTTTGCTCCACGGTCAAGTGACGTTTCCAGTCTGCAGGGGTACCTAGGAGGAGAAGCACATGAACAGCAAGTAAGTGAAGAAATAGCACTAACAGGGTAAAAGTCTCCTCCAGCCCACTTTAATCCTTCCTCCAAGCCAAGTTAAATATCTGTTAGTTCTCTGTGGGGTTTGACACTTCACTTTTCCTTATACAAGGATCAGCTCAGAAACAAACTTAGGAATGCAATTACAGGTTTACAGTTACAGTCCACTTCCTTAACTGTTAGACTTCCACCAACCACTACCATTAAGTTATTACCTTCTAAAGTCAAAGGAAAAGCAAGACTAAAATATATAAAGAGATCAGAATTTTTAAATATATTTTACTAAGTGCCAGGTGCCATCTTGGCAAAGTACATCCATCGGGTAATATAATTCTTCATACAATCTTACAAGGTGAATATTTCTTCATTTTTAAAATGGAAAAAAAGAGACCCAAAGATTTTCAAGTAATGAAGTCAAAGTCACAGAGGGTTCTCAGAGCAGGCACTGAGGCAGTTTTACTTCATGAACGTTTGAAATGACCTGAAGGCAGTTTTTAAATAAAGATCAATAATTTGGCATCTTCAGCTTCCAGATTTTCTTTTGTAAACATTATTATTGGCATTTAAGCCCGTCAGGAAACTATTAAGGACATGAGAATTGCTTTATATCTGATCTAGTTGAGCAATGGGAAGTGAGAGTGAATGAAGGAAACTTAAAAGCACTGTTTTGTTTCCTGGGACACTTCTCAGAGCCATTTTGGTTGGGATTGTCGATTCTTCTTAGGGCCCCAATGATAGTACTGGGAGAGACATGTTGGAAGCACTCCTTATTTAGCTTAGGAGCCAAGGACTCAAGAGAAGTCTCAACACTTTTTCTTCTATAAACCACTGAGCATCACCTTTGCGCAGGAAAATTCTTTCATTTACTTGTGTCTTCATTACAACTTTTAGAATATAATCGTAGTTGATTTGTGGATCAGATGCCATGTTCTGAAATGTAGCCTGTTCCCCAACAGCATCCATGTCCTCTTCACTCAGTTCTTTCTCAAAAAAAAAAAAAAAAACTGCTAAGTTTAAGCACAGCCCTTCTGAGCTCCTGAAAGAATCGTAGGAGAAACTAGTCAGCGTATGAGAAATGCATGAATTACTGCCTAACAACCTTACCACATTGTGGAAAACTGAAGGTGTGTGGGCTTATTCTAAGTCTAAAGCTCCACAAGAACGTGTTACTTCCTTGTTCCTTCTATGAAAATGATGGCTCTGGCTATCAGCTTTGTTATAGCTTCCTACTGCTTCATTTTATAAGGATAGCTCCATTCGTGCAAGAAACACTTGGAGACTCTCTTATATGTTTCAGAGCTGTGCTATGTGCTAGAGAAGTTCAAGAGAATAATAATATGCTATTTGTGCTTGTTAAGAGTTCACAATTTCATGAGGAAAGAGTAAAGCAAGTCATTAAATATAATGGGCACAAGGAAGAAAAGCTCAGTCTGGAGAGTTTTGCTGGTGGTTCCTGCCAGGCATTTAAAGGAGAATTAACACCAATCCTCCTCATACTCTTCCAAAAAATTGAAGAAGAGAATAATTCCAAAATCATTTTATAAGGTCAGCATTACCCTGATACCCAAAGCGAGACAAAGACACTGCAAGAAAAGAAATCTGATTTAGGCCACTTGAATGACAGTGCAATTCACAGGAGAAGTAAATTTCTTGGAGGTGGTAAATTTTATTTTGGACATGCTTTGTTGGAAGACCAAATATTAGACATGAAAATAGGCACATACAAGACAGAAACAGTATAGATGTGCTTGAGCTGGCGATCTGGGATTCACCAACTTATTTCCCAACCTGCTCTAATCTGCTTTACTGTACTTCATTCCAGGCTTCATGTCACTAGATTTAATGGACATTTTAAACTCTTTTTCACTTGACTTTTTGGCCGCCTTAAAGATCTTTCTTTACCCACCTGCTTGGCCTCTATGTCATCACAAATTTCTCATTTTCTTTCTACTTCTCAGACTGTTCCTTTTCTGTTTCCTTGGTGAGCTCATCCCTCTCCACCCAAACTTAGTATCCTAAGGTCTCTCAGTAATAGATTCTAGTTCCCCTTCTTTTCTCTCCTCTCCTTTTCTCCCGTTGTTCCTACTTCCTTCTCCCTTTCTTCCCTCCCTTCCCATTCTCAATTTTATCCATGTTCATAGTCTCTGTTTTTTTTAAGATGTATCTATTTATTTTAGAGAGAGAGGGAGAGAGAAAGTGGGGTTTGGGGGGCTGGGGGGTAGAGGGAGGGGGAGAGAGAGAATCCCAAGCAGACTCCACACAGAGCACAGAGACTGACGGGCTCCATCTCACCACCTGAGCCGAAATCAAGAGTCATATGCTTAACCAACTGCGCCCCCCCTGGCGCCCCCAGAGTCTCAATTACATTCTATACAGTGATGATGCCCAAATGAATATCTTTATTATCAATTATATTCTATACTGTGATTATGCCCAAATTAATATCACTGATATTTTAGCACAGCTCTTCCTTGACCTTTACACCTGTTATTTTCTATTTATTTCCAAATGTCTTCATTTGGATACTTGATACTTCTAAGGCATCTTAAACTCCATGTGTCAAAACCAACCTGATAATCTTCTCCCTTAACCCTTATCTTGCTTCTGTGATCCCTAAACATCTTCACGAATGACACCATTAACTACACTGATAGATGAACCAGAAATACGGGAAGTGCCTTTGACACCTCTCTTCCTCATTTTTTCCTATGCATAATCCCTTTTGCTCTTTACCTCCTAAATATGTTTTAGAGCTCTGCATTCTCTTTAATCTCAATGATACCATTCTAATCCAAAACACCATTGATTTTCAGTGGATTAGCTCACTGGTCTCTATACTTCTTAGTACTCTTCAAGGACTTACTGCTTTTAAGATGAAAGAAATCACTATCAGTAACGTATCTAAAGACCTTGCACAGTCTGGCTCCCATGCACCTCTCTATCTTAATCTTTTGTCACTTCCACCTTGTTCTTTAACTTTTTCCTTCACTTCTTAAAAGATGTCTTGCACTTTAGTGCTTCAGGCGATTTGCACTTTTTTTTTTTTTGCTTAGAATTCTCTTTTACCGCTCCTCATTTTGTTAACTCATATTTGTTAGCTTGTAGTTTTCATGTTACTTTTTCCAGAAAACATTGCCTATCACTTTGACTCTACCAGTTTTCTTCATTTCATGTACTGATACTGTACCTATAGTTTTCCTTAGTATCACATATCACAGTTTTGGATTATATATACCTGCTGGTGAATACCTGTTTTCCCTGTTGAACTATAAACTCTATAAATAAAGGGTTTAATCTTCTTTGTCTCGTGATTTAGTACCTGTCACAAGGTAGGCATTCAATAGTTTTTTAAATAAATCAATGAAGACCACACAATAGTGAACTTCAGATGCACTTTACTTGGTTTATGGAATGTTTTAAGATACCTTTGATTGGATGCCAACATGTAAACATTATGTAAAAAAAAGAAAGAAAGAAAGAAGGAAAGAACGAACTTGCATCACAGGGCATAGATCCACCTCTGGTTAATTCAGCATATTTCAGGGGCTTGTCCCCTGCAGCACTCTGCTGTGCTTTTCTCTTGTTTAAGGTGTGGTTGCTCTAGATATTTGAGTTTGCCTTTATTGCTACAGATGGTTACTTGAAAAAGAATCATAAAAGATGATTGTGTAAAGTGTTAAGAGAACCCCGAGGAAGACGAGTAATTAAAGGATGGCAGGAAAATAGAAACCCCCCAGAAAAGCCTGAGAAGTCTTTAGGTATGAAGATAACTAGAATGTAGTTCACTGAAACCAAGATAAGCAAAGGTTTCAAGGAAATAATTGACAACAGTAATACCATTTTCCTGTCACGTTCTTCATCTCCTCATACATCACGAACAGAATACTGAAGTCATGTCCTTCCTCTCCTCATACATCACGAACAGAATACTGAAGTCATGTCCGTGCCCATACCAGTGTCTGATGTGATCAGACCAAAGCCTTCCAACCACTGTGGGGAACAATTACATGATTTTAATAGAAACCTGTCTTTCCTAAGTATGTAGAAAAGGAGCAATGCAGAATAAAGAAGCCCAAAGTACTAATTTTGAAGATTTCTTTAAGGTAAGCCCACTTCTTTTCCTTACTTCTGCCTCCTGAAAACATGCCTTTATTTCTCTTCTTATTGTCTATTTTAAGATCTCTGGGTAGCAACATTAGCTATCTATAAAGCGACAGAATCTTCTAAATGAATGAGAGCCCTAACTCCACATTCCACAAGCCTCTTGCATCAATCTATCCTCCCTTGTAGTAGAGTGAAAATTCTACAGCTCTGATATAAGGCCTACCACGGGTCCAGGACAGAGCATATTAACTAAACTATCCCTGAACATTAACTATTTTAAGACTCATGGATCTAGCTTTGCATCTAGGTAGTTTGAACTGCTAGAGAACCATTTGTGGGTTCTCTTACTATCCAGTCAAAATATTTCTTAAACAATATGCCTTTGCAACCCTGATAATCCCCAAAGTGGTGCTAGTGACAATGGAAAAGCCATTGAGGTACAGATTAGGTTGACAGACGCTAGTAACCACTAATGTGACTCTCACCTTCAATTATTAACCTTCTCCATCTCTGTAAAATATGTCCCCTAAGTTTGAGAATTTGGTTGAATGGCAACATTGCCTCATAAACATTTTGCCTGACAAAAAATTCATAGTTACCTTTACCATCTAGAAATCTTTCCATGAAATCTTCCATGTTATCTGAATCTTTTAATACAACCAATGATTTTGAAAAATGAAAATGTGATGTCATAACATCCTTGGGGTTTCTATAGACATAAAGATCTGCAGGGGGAAATAATAAAAAAAAATTTTTAATGATTTTCTTTTCTTTTTTAAAGATTTTACTTATTTATTTGACAGAGTGAGACAGCAAAAGAGGGAACACAAGCAGGGGGGAGTGGGAGAGGGAGAAGCAGGTTTCCTGCCGAGCAGGGACCAGGGAGCGGGATGTGGGGCTCGATCCCAGGACCCTGAGATCATGACCTGAGCCGAAGGCAGTAGCTTAATGACTGAGCCACCCAGATGCCCCATGAAATAATAAAAATTTTAACAATTCCTGGTTGTTCTTACAGGTTTTATAAAACATTTGCATAGTATTTCATCATATGAATGCATGAAAATTTATTATTCATTAAAATTTAGGTTGTTCCCAATATTTGGCAATACGAAGACTGTTGCAATAACTAACTTTATTCACAAGTCATTTCACATGTGCAAGCTTATAGGACTAACTTCCAAAAGTGAAATTACTTATTTGTAAGATTGATTAAGATTACAAATTACCCTGCATAGAAGCTGTTTCAATTTACCCTCTGTGCGCATTAAGTAACATTTGATATACAACCATTAGATAGCATTAAAGATCAGTGAAAAAAGGAAAAATTAACAGATGACATTGAAAAAAATTATTTACATATAGAAAAAAGAAAAGGAAATGGATTTCAACCTCACACCATACACAAAGATCATTTACAAATGGATTAGAATCTAAATATGAAAGCAAAACTTTAACATCTAAAAAGTAAATAATATATTACTGGGCTTGGAGAAGAGAAAGATTTTCTAAACAGGAAAAATTTATTTAAAATAAAAATTGATGAATTGGACTACATTAAATTTAAGAATGTTGTTAAAATATACCATAAAGTTGCAAAAGCAATAAGAGAGAAGCAACACATACAACTAATACTAGATTAGTATCCAGAATATATATAAAACAAATAAGAAAAAGACAACGAATTACAAACTGGGCACACGTCATAATTATTCCACAGAATAAGGAATAATTATGGTCAACAAATCTATCAAAAAGTGCTTAATCTCGGGGCGCCTGGGTGGCTCAGTCGTTAAGCGTCTGCCTTCGGCTCAGGTCATGGTCCCGGGGTCCTGGGATCGAGCCCCGCATCGGGCTCCCTGCTCAGTGGGAAACCTGCTTCTCCCTCTCCCACTCCCCCTGCTTGTGTTCCCTCTCTCGCTGCGTCTCTGTCAGATAAATAAATAAAACCTTTAAAAAAAAAGTGCTTAATCTCATTAATAATTAGGGAAATGCAAATTAAGATCAGTTTGAGAAACCATTTTATAATTGCCATATGGATAAAAATTAAGAAGTCTGATAGAAAAATTTACTAGGAGAAAAATAAGAACGGACCAGTAAAAGAATTACTGCTGTTAGCATAAGCTGGTACAACTGCTTTGTATTTAAAAAATAGCAGCATCTTATGAAGTTGAACATTTTTTTTTCACTTTGTGGCTTTGCAATTCTATTCTTGGGTGTATGCTCTAGGTAAACTTGTGCGGATATACACCGGGGAACATGATTAAGAATGTTCATAGCAACACGTGTTATAAGAACAAAATATTGCCGTAACCTAATTATTCAATGAAGAGAAAGCACAGATCTGATAGAATTACTTACACAACTTGTAAAATTATACCGCTTTGAAAAATGATATTGAAAATCAAGAAAAAACACAGGCGCATGGGCAAACCCCATGGAAAAAGAATACAAATGAAAATATAAAGTTAGGTAAAATTTAAAGCCAAGTGGAATTTAACAGAACAACGTATAATTTGTTTGCAGTGAACAACAGAACAGGAATCTTTGTATACTGAATAATGTAATAGAAAAATTTAAAATGGCACAGATTCTAATAAGTCTATAAAGATTTTGATTTAGCAGCAATCATAGTGGGAGATTTATACACACTTACTTTAGACATGAAGATAAAAGGATTAACGACTAACCTACAAAAATATTTAACAAAATGTATTTTATATGTGTGTGTCTGTGTTAGTGCCCCACACAGAGAATACACACCATTTTCTCAGGTAGTCATGGAACATTTGAAAAATTGATCATGTAATTCACCATAAATTTCAAAAATTAGAAGTCTTATAGTACTGTTACCTATTGATAGAAGCTATAATTCTAATAATCAACAATGAAGAGGTTAAAAAAGAAAATTATTGGGTGCCTGGGTGGCTCAGTTGGTTGGGCGACTGCCTTCAGCTCAGGTCATGATCCTGGAGTCGCGGGATCGAGTCCCACATCGGGCTCCCTGCTCAGCAGGGAGTCTGCTTCTCCCTCTGACCCTCTTCCCTCTCGTGCTCTCTATCTCTCATTCTCTCTCTCTCAAATAAATAAATAAAATCTTTAAAACAAAACAATGTTTATAAAAAAAAAAGAAAATTATTATTAAACACTTGGGGAAAACATCTTCAAAATCACTTGGACCAATTAGAAAATTAAAATCAAAATGATAGATTATTTAGATATTAACAAGATTTTATCTATAGCTATACTGAAAAAGATTTTCAGACTTGTTAATTTTAGCCATTCTGACTGGTGTGAGGTGGTATCTCATTGAGGTTTTGATTTAGATTTCCCTGATGCCAAGGGATGTTGAACACTTTTTCATCTGTCTCTTGGCCATTTGGATGTCTTCTTTGCAGAAATGTCTGTTCCAAGTCTTCTGCCCATTTCTTGATTGGATTATTTGTTCTTTGGGTGTTGAGTTTGATAAGTTCTTTATAGATTTTGGATACTAGCCCTTTATCTGCTATGTCTTTTGCAAATATCTTCTCCCATTCTGTCGGTTGTCTTTTGGTTTTGTTGACTGTTTCCTTTGCTGTGCAAAAGCTTTTTATCTTGATGAAGTCCCAACAGTTCATTTTTGCCCTTGCTTCCCTTGCCTTTGACGATGTATCTAGGAAGAAGTTGCTGCGGCTGAGGTCGAAGAGGTTGCTGCCTGTGTTCTTCTCAAGGATTTTGATGGACTCCTGTCTCACATTTAGGTCTTTCATCCGTTTTGAGTCCATTTTTGTGTGTGGTGTAAAGAAATGGTCCAGTTTCATTCTTCTGCATGTCTCTGTCCAATTTTCTTTACACCATTTGTTGAACAGACTGTCTTTTTTCCATTGGATCTTCTTTCCTGCTCTGTCAAAGATCAGTTGACCATAGAGTTGAGGGTCCATTTCTGGGTTCCTATTCTGTTCCATTGATGTATGTGTCTGTTTTTGTGCCAGTACCATACTGTCTTGATGATGACAGCTTTGTAATAGAGCTGGAAGTCCGGAATCGTGATGCTGCCAGCTTTGCTTTTCTTTTTCAACATTCCTCTGACTATTTGGGGTCTTTTCTGGTTCAATACAAATTGTAGGATTATTTGTTCCAGCTCTGTGAAAAAAGTTGATGGTATTTTGACAAGGATGGCATTATATGTGTAGATGGTTCTAGGTAGCATAGACATTTTAACAATATTTGTTCTTCCAGTACATGAACATGAAACGTTTTTCCATTTCTTTGTGTCTTCCTCAACTTCTTTTATGAGTGTTCTGTAGTTTTCTGAGTACAGATCCTTTGCTCCTCTGTTGGGTTTGTTCCTAAGTATCTTATGGTTTTTGGCGCAATTGTACATGTGATCGACTCCTTCATTTCTCTTTCTTTGGTCTCATTGTTAGTGTATAGAAATGCAACTGATTTTTTGCATTGATTTTATATCCCAACTCTTTACTGAATTCCTGTATGAGTTCTAGCAATTTTGGGGTGGAGTCTTTTGGGTTTTCCACATAGTGTATCATGTCATCTGAGAAGAATGAGAGTTTGAATCTCTGCCGATTCAGATGCTTTTTCTTTTTGTTGTCTGATTGCTGAGGTTAGGACTTCCAGTTTTAATGAAGAAAGGATGCTGTTCTTTGTCAAATGCTTTTCTGCATCTATTGAGAGAATCATATGGTTCTTGTCCTTTCTTTTATTAATGTAGTATATCACATTGATTTATTTGTGGATGTTGAACCACGCTAGCAGCCCAGAATTGGTCATGGCAAATAATCCTTTTAATGTACTGTTGGATCCTATTGGCTAGTATCTTGGTGAGAATTTTTGCATCCGTGTTTGTCAGGGATCCTAGTCTGTTATTCTCTTTTTGTGGGAGTCTTTGTCTGGTTTTGGCATCAAGGTAATGTTGGCCTTTATAGGAAAAGTTGCGGGGGGGTCCTGGTCCTTCCATTTTTATTTTTATTAAAACTGCTTCAGAAGCATAGGTATTAATTCTTCTTTAAATGTTTGGAAGAATTCCCCTGGGAAGCCATTCAGCCCTGGGCTCTTATTTGTTGGGAGATTTTTTATTATTCCTTCAATTTCCTTACTGGTTATGGGTCTGTTCAGGTTTTCTATTTCTTCCTGGTTCAGTTTTGGTAGTTTCTATGTCTCTAGGAATGCATCCATTTCTTCCAGATTGCCTAATTTTTGGCATATAGTTGCTCATGATATGTTTTTACAATTGTTTGTATTTCTTTGGTGTTGGTTGTGATCTCTCCTCTTTCATTCATGATTTTAGTTATTTGGGTCCTTTCTCCTTTTTTTTTTTTTTTTTTTATAAAACTGGCCAGGGGTTTATCAATCTTATTAATTCTTTCCAAGAACCAGCTCCTAGTTTTGTTGATCTGTGCCACTGTTCTTTTCGTTTCTATTTCACTGATTTCTGCTCTAATCTTTATTCATTCTCTTCTCCTGCTGGGTATAGGCTTTCTCCAGCTGTTCTTTCTCCAGTTCCTTTAGGTGTAAGATTAGGTTGTATATTTGACACTATATTTGACACCTTTCTTGTTTCTTGAGAAAGGCTTGTAGTGCTATATACTTCCCTCATAGGACTGTCTTTGCTGCATCCCAAAGGTTTTGAACAGTTGTATTTTCATTTTCATTTGTTTCCATGAATTTCATTCTTCTTTAATTTCCTGGTTGACCCATTCATTCTTTAGTAGGATGCTCTTTAGCCTCCATGTATTTGAGTTCTTTCCAAATTTCCTCTTGTTGTTGAGTTCAAGTTTCAAGGCATTGTGGTCTGAAAATATGCAGGGAATAATCCCATCTTTTGCTACTGGTTGAGACCTGATCTGTGACTCAGTATGTGATCTATTCTGGAGAATGTTCCATGTGCACTTGTTTGAGGATGGAATGTTCTGAATATATCTGTGAAGTCCATCTGGTCCACTATGTCATCAGTTGATCTTATTTCTTTGTTGATCTTCAGCTTAGGTGATCTGTCCATTGCAGTGAGGGGGTTGTTAAAGTCCCATACTGTTATTGTATTATTATCAATGTGTTTATTTAATTTCCTTATTAATTGGTGTCTATAATTGGCTGCTCCCATGTTAGGGGTATAAATGTTTACAATTGTTAGATCTTCTTGTTGGTTAGACCCTTTTATTATGATATAGTGTCCTTGCTAATCTTTTATTATAGTCTTTGGTTTAAAATCTAATTTTGGTTTGGTTTAAAATTATTTTAACCAAAATCTAATTTTGGTTAAAATCTAATTTGTCTGACACAAGGATTGCTACCCCAGCTTTCTTTTCTTTTCTTTCCATTAGCATGATAAATTGTTTTCCACCCCCTCACTTTCAATCTGGAGGTGTCTTTGGGTCTAAAATGTGTCTCTTGCAGACAGCATATCAATGGGTCTTGCCTTTTTATCCAATCTGATACCCTGTGTCTTTTGATTGATTGGGGCATTTATTTTTTATTTTTTATTATGTTATGTCAGTCACCATACAGTAACATACATCATTAGTTTTTGATGTACAGTTCCATGATTCATTGTTTGTGTATAACACCCAGTGCTCCATGCAATATGTGCCCTCCTTAATACCCATCACCGGGCTAACCCATCCCCCTACCCTTCCCCTCTAAAACCCTCAGTTTGTTTCCTGGAGTTCATAGTCTCCCCCTCCGATTTCCCCCCCTTCATTTTCCCTTCTTTCTCCTAATGTCCTCCAGGCTATTCCTTATGTTCCACAAATAAGTGAAACCACATGATCACTGACTTTCTCTGCTTGGCTTACTTCACTTAGCATGATTGGGGCATTTAGTCTATTTACACTCAGAGTAACTTTTTTTTCCCCAAAGATTTTGTTTATTTATTTGAGAGAGAGCATGAGCACAAGCAGGGGGAGAGGCAGAGGGAGAGGGAGAAGCAGGCTTCCCGCTGAGCAGGGTGCCCAATGTGGGGCTCGATCCCAGGGCCCTGGGATCACGACCTGAGCTGAAGACAGATGCTTAACTGACTGAGCCATCCAGGCGCCCCTCAGAGTAACTATTGAAAGATATAAATTGAGTGCCATTGTATTACTTGTAAAGTGACTCTTACTGTATATTGTCTCTGTTCCTTTCTGGTCTATGTTACTTTTGGGCTCTCTAGAGGATCCCCTTTAATATTTCTTGTAGGGCTGTTTTGGCAATCACAAATTCTTTTAGGTTCTGTTTGTCCTGGAAGTTTTTTATCTCTCCTTCTATTTTGAATGACATCCTGGCTGGATAAAGTATTCTTGGCTGCATATTTTTCTCATTTTGCACCCTGAATATATCATGCCAGTCCTTTCTAGCCTGCCAGGTCTCTGTGGATAGGTCGGCTGTCAATCTAATGTTTCTACCCTTGTGAGTTACAGATCTTTTCTCCCGAGCCGCTTTCAGGATTTTCTCTTTGTCTCTGAGATTTGCAAGTTTCACTATTATATTATATTATTGGGGTGTTGACCTATTTAAATTGATTTTGAGGGGGATTCTCTGTGCCTCCTGGATTTTGATGCCTGTTTCCTTCCCAGATTAGGAAAGTTCTCCATTATAATTTGCTCCAGTATACCTTCTGCCCCCCCTTCCTCTTCTCCTGGGATCCCGATTATTCTAATACTGTTTTGCTTTATAGTATCATTTATCTCTCAAATTCTCCCCTCATGATCCAGTAATTGTTTATCTCTCTTTTTCTCAGCTTCTTATTCTCCATCATTTTGTCTTATATATCACTAATTCTCTCTTCGGCTTTATTTATCTTAGCAGTTAGAACCTCCATTTTTGATTGCATCTCATCAATAGCGTTTTTCATTGTGACTTGATTATATTTTAGTTCTTTTATTTCTCCAGGAAGGGACTCTCTACTGTCTTCTATGCTTTTTTCAAGCCCAGCCTGTATCTTTATAATCATTACTTTGAACTCTAGTTCTGATATCTTACTTATATCCATACCGACTAGGTCCCTGGCAACCAGTACTGCCTCTTGTTGTCTTGTTTGAGGTGAGTTTTTCCATCTTTTCATTCTGTCCAAAGAAGAACAGATGGATGGGAGAATAAAATACTAAAATGGCAATAGCAAATACCCCAGAGAAATATACACTAAACAAATCAGAAGAGACCAAAACTGAAAAAAATAAAATTAAATTTAAAAAAAAAAGAATATTATCGGACAGATGAACCAAACAGAGCAATACACTGGATCTTATGTGTATTTTGATCTGTTTATTAGAAAACTATATCCCAGAATTCTGGCAAGATGGCGGAGGAGTAGGAGACCTGGATTTCGTCTGGTCTCAGGAATTCAGCTGAATAGGGATCAAACCATTCTGAACACCTACGAACTCAACAGGAGATCGAAGATAAGAAGAGTAACAACACTCTGAACAGAAAAGCGACCACTTTCTGGAAGGTAGGACGTGTGGAGAAGTGAATCCGAGGCGATATTCGGGAGGATAGACAGCGGGGGAGGGGGCCTCCGGCAGCCGCTTCTGGCAAGTGATAGAGCCACAGAGCACAAAATCGGAACTTTTAGAAGGCAGCTCCGCTGAGGGACGTCGCTCCAGTGGCTAAGCTGGGGGTGGAACCCTCGCGGGACAGTATGGTCTCAGAACCCTCGGGGTCACAGAAAGACCGGGGGTACCTGAGTGCGGCAGAGCTCCCGGGTATTGGAGCGGGGAGGCTGGCTGCAGAGACGGAGCCGAGGCGCGGGCTCTCAGCCCGGGGTTGCCATAAACTGTGATCTGCGGCCCAGTCCGGCCACTGCTCCTCCAGCAGGGACCCAACAAGCGGCAGATCCAGGGAGACTCCCCTTCCTCCCCCAGGAGGAGCGGGGCGGGAGCGCACTGCAGGGATCTGCTGGGTTTGGAGACTCCATACGGGGTCGGGTGCCAGAGATAGAAACGCTTGGTCACAGGCCAGGTGAGCATGGAGTGCAGACGGAGACCGGGGAGATGGGAGCGACTGCTTTTCTCTGGGGGCGCACTGAGGAGAGGGGCCCTGAGTTCTCAGCTCCTCTGGGAGGAGATTGGGAGGCCACCATTTTCACTCTGGTCCTCCAAAGCTGTACCGAGAGCTTGCAGGGAACAAAAGCTCCTGAGAGCAAACCCAAGCAGCTTGCTTAGCCCAGACTCACAAGGGCGGGGCAATTCCACCTCCGGCAAAGACATTTGGGAACCATGGCAACAGGCCCCTCCCCCAGAAGATCAGCACGAAGAGCCAGCAAGCCAAGACCAAGTTTACCGATCAAGGAGAATGGGAGAACTCCAGTACTAGGGGAATACTGCACATAGAATTCATGGCTTTTTTACCATAATTCATTAGTTTTTCAAAGCTAATTTTTTAACTGTTTTTTTTAATTTTTTTCCCTTTTTCAACCAACATCAATCCCTTTTTTAAAAAAACATTTTTTTATTTTTCATTTTTAGAGTCATATTTTAATCCCTTCTTATTGGTTACCCTCATTTTTGGCATATATATATAAGTTGTTCTTTCTTTAATATTTTGAGATACAGTTTCTTCTAACAGATCAAAATATACCCTAAATCACTAGTGTACGGCTTTCTTCTAGTCTCCTGCCTGATCACATTCTCTCCCTTTTTTTTCTTTTTTTTCTTTTCTCTTTTTATTTTTTAAATCTTCTTTCTTTTTAAAAGCAACTTCTTATCTTATCAATTCCTTTTATAAAATCTTTTATAATTTTCATCTTTACAGTCATCTTCCATCCCTTCATTGTATCAACCCTTATTTTGTACATATATGAGTCTTTCTTCCTTTAAAATTTTAGCAGGCACTTTCTTCTAACAGACCAAAATACGCCCAAAATCTAGTGTGTGGCACTGATCTATGCACTAGCCTGATCATATTTGATCATATTCTGTTTTTGTTTTGTTTTGTTTTGTTCTGTTTTTGTTTGTTTTTATCTTTCTCTTTTTCCTTTTTTTTTCCCTCTTTCTTCTTTCTTTCCCTTTCTTGTCCCCTGGTTTCAGGTCTTTTCTGATTTGTATAGAGTATATTTGCTGGAGACGTTGTTAACCTGTTAGCATTCTGTTCTCTCATTCATCTATTCTCCTCTGGACAAAATGACAAGATGAAAAAAATCACCTCAGCAAAAAGAACAAGAGGTAGTACCCTCTGCCAGGGACCTACTCAATACGGACATTAGTACGATGTCGGACCTAGAGTTCAGAATCATGACTTTAAGGATACTAGCTGGACTTGAAAAAAGTGTGGAAGTTATTAGAGAAACCCTTTCTGGAGAAATAAAAGAACTAAAGTCTGACCACATCGAAATCAAAAAGGCTATTAATGAGGTGCAATCAAAAATGGGGGCACTAACTGCTAGGATAAATGAGGCAGAAGAGAGGATCAGTGATATAGAAGACCAAATGATGGAAAATAAAGAGGCTGAGAAAAAGAGAGAAACAACTACTGGATCACGAGGGCAGAATTCGAGAGAGAAGTGATACGATAAGACGAAACAACATTAGATTAATTGGGATCCCAGAAGAAGAAGAAAGAGACAGAGGGGCAGAAGGTATATTGGAGCAAATAATAGCAGAGAACTTCCCTAATGTGGGGAGGAAACAGGCATCAAAATCCAGGAGGCACAGAGAACCCCTCTCAAAATCAATAAAAATAGGTCAACACCCCGACATCTAATAGTAAAACTAACGAGTCTCAGAGACAAAGAGAATATCCTGAAAGCAGCTCGGGAGAAGAGATATGTAACCTACAATGGTAGAAACATTAGATTGGCAACAGACCTATCCACAGAGACCTGGCAGGCCAGAAAGGACTGGCAAGATATCTTCAGAGCACTAAATGAGAAAAATATGCAGCCAAGAATACTATATCCAGCTAGGCTGTCATTGAAAATAGAAGGACAGATAAAAAGCTTCCAGGACAAATAAAAACTAAAGGAATTTGCAAACATGAAACCAGCCCTACAAGAAATATTGAAAGGGGTCCTCTCAGCAAAAAGAGAGCCTAAAAGCAGCATAGATCAGAAAGGAACACAGACACTTTAGAGTAACAGTCGCCTTACAGGCAATACAATGGCACTAAATTCATACCTTTCAATAGTTACCCTGAATGTAAATGGGCTAAATGCCCCAATCAAAAGACACAGGCTATCAGATTGGATTAAAAAACAAGACCCATCAATATGCTGTCTGCAAGAGACTCATTTTAGACCCAAAGACACCCCCAGATTGAAAGTGAGGAGGTGGAAAACCATTTACCATGCTAATGGACACCAAAAGAAAGCTGGGGTGGCAATCCTTATATCAGACAAATTAGATTTTAAAAGAAAGACTGTAATAAGAGATGAAGAAGGACATTATATCCTACTTAAAGGGTCTATCCAACAAGAAGATCTAACAATTGTAAATAACTATGCGCCTAACATGGGAGCAGCCAATTATATAAGGCAATTAATAACAAAAGCAAAGAAACACATTGACAACAATACAATAATAGTGGGGGACTTTAACACCCCCCTGACTGAAATGGACAGATCATCTAAGCAAAAGATCAACAAGGAAATAAAGACTTTAAATGAAACACTGGACCAAATGGACTTCACAGACATATTCAGAACATTCCATCCCAAAGCAACAGAATACACATTCTTCTCTAGTGCCCATGGAACTTTCTCCAGAATTGAGGAGAATTCTCAGAATTCTCCAGAATTGACACATAGATCAATGGAACCGAATAGGGAGCCCAGAAATGGACCCTCAACTCCATGGTCAACTAATCTTTGACAAAGCAGGAAAGAATGTCCAATGGCAAAAAGACAGTCTCTTCAACAAACGGTGTTGGGAAAATTGGACAGCCACAAGCAGAAGAAAGAAACTGGACCATTTCTTTACACCACACACAAAAATAGACTCCAAATGGTTGAAAGACCTAAACGTGAGACAGGAGTCCATCAAAATCCTAAAGGAGAACACAGGCAGCAACCTCTTCGATCTCAGCCGCAGCAACTTCTTCCTAGAAACATCGCCAAAGGCAAGGGAAGCAAGGGCAAAAATGAACTATTGGGACTTCATCAAGATAAAAAGCTTTTGCAGAGCAAAAGAAACAGTCCACAAAACCAAAAGACAACCAACAGAATGGGAGATGATATTTGCAAATGACATATCAGATAAAGGGCTAGTATCCAAACTCTATAAAGAACTTATCAAACTCAACACCCAAAGAACAAATAATCCAATCAAGAAATGGGCAGAAGACATGAACATTTTTCCAAAGAAGACATCCAAATGGCCAACAGACACATGAAAAAGTGCTCAACATCGCTCGGCATCAGGGAAATCCAAATCAAAACCTCAATGAGATACCACCTCACACCAGTCAGAATGGCTAAAATTAACAAGTCAGGAAGCGACAGATGTTGGAGGGGATGCGGAGAAAGGGGAGCCCTCCTACACTGTTGGTGGGAATGCAAGCTGGAGCAACCACTCTGGAAAACAGTATGAGGTTCCTCAAACAGTTGAAAATAGAGCTACCATACGATCCAGCAATGGCACTACTGGGTATTTACCCCAAAGATACAAATGTAGGGATCCGAAGGGGTACGTGCACCCCAATGTTTATAGCAGCAATGTCCACAATAGCCAAACCGTGGAAAGAGCCAAGATGTCCATCAACAGATGAATGGATAAAGAAGATGTGGTATATATACACAATGGAATATTATGCAGCCATCAAAAGGAATGAGATCTTCCCATTTGCAACGACGTGGTTGGAACTGGAGGGTGTTATGCTGAGTGAAATAAGTCAATCAGAGAAAAACATGTATCATATGACCTCACTAATATGAGGAATTCTTAATCTCAGGAAACAAACTGAGGGTTGCTGGAGTGGTGGGGGATGGGAGGGATGGGGTGGCTGGGTGATAGACATTGGGGAGGGTATGTGCTATGGTGAGCTCTGTGAATTGTACAAGACTGATAAAACACAGATCTGTACTTCTGAAACAAATAATGCAGTATATGTTAAGAAAAAAAAAGAAGATAGCAGGAGGGGAAGAATGAAGGGGAGTAAGTCGGGGGGGAGACGAACCATTAGAGACGATGGACTCTGAAAAACAAACTGAGGGTTCTAGAGGGGAGGGGGTGGGGGGATGGGTTAGCCTGGTGATGGGTACTAAAGAGGGCACATTCTGCGTGGAGCACTGGGTGTTATGCACAAACAATGAATCATGGAACACTACATCAAAAACTAATGATGTAATGTATGGTGATTAACATAACAATAAAAAATTATTTAAAAAAAAGAAAACTATATCCCAAAATTATAAAGAAAGAAAAACTTATATATGTACAAAAGTAAAATTAAATAGGTGAAAGAATAGAATGCAACTGTAAAACCGAAAATTAGAAGTCAAAAAAAAAAAAAAGGAATATAAACAGACATGTGAACAGAACAGAGCAATACACTAAATCCTGGGTGTATTTTGGTCTGTTAGAAGAAACTGCATCCCAAAATTGTAAAGAAAGAAAAACTTACGTATATACAAAAATAAAATTAAATACATTGAAAGGATAGAATTTAAGTGTAAAAATGAAAATGAAAAAAGACTTAAAAGAGTTGATAAAATAAGAAATTGCTTGAAAAAGGAAAGAAAAAATTAAAATTGAAAGACTAAAGAATCATGGGCAAAAAAAACCCCCATGAATTCTATATACAATATATTTTCCCCTAGTGCTGGAGTTTTGCAGCTCTGTGTGATCCATAAACTTCGTCTTAGCTGGGAGTTCTTGCTGATCTTCTGGGGGAAGGGCCTCTTGTGTTGATTCTCAGGTGTCTTTGCTCCACTCCCCCCAACAGCACCGCTCTTGCCAGGGGCCAGGCTAAGTAAGCAGCTCGGATTGGTCTTTGTGGCTTTTGTTCCCTGAAGGATCTCCACATGCAGCTTTAGTGGATGAGAATGAAATGGCAGCCTCCCAATCTCCAGCCCTGGAGCCAAGAGCTTGGGGCCACACTCCTCAGTGAGCCCTCAGGGAAAAGCAGACTCTTGTCTCCCTGTTTTCTGTCTACTCTCCATGCCCTCCCAAGTCTGTGAACCAGCATTTCTATCTCAGAGAGGCAACCCCATTTCAAGTCTCCAAACCCTACAGACTCCTGCAGTGCGCTTCTGTGCTGCTCCTCCTGGGGTAGGAAGGGGGTGTCTTGCCAGTTCTGCCATTTATTGGGCCCCTGCTCAGAGAGCAGTGGTCCGACTCTGAGGTGGTTTTTCGTTTATGGCAACCCCGAGCTGAGAGCCCATTCCCTGGCTCTGTCTCTGCAGCTGGCTTCCCCGCTCTGATACCTGGGAGCTCTGCCGCACTCAGGCACCCCTGGTCTTCCCATGACCCCAAGGATCCTGAGACCACACTGTCCCAGCGAGGGTTCCACCCCCACATAGCAGCCTGAGTGATGTCCTTTACCAGAAGAGACCTCTAAAAGTTCCAATTTTGTGCTCCACTGCTATTATCACTTTCTGGTAGCAAGCTTACAGCGGCTCCCTCCCACCGCAGTTTATCTTCCCACATATCACCTTGGACTCACTTCTCCGCACCTCCTACCATTGCAGAAAGTGGTCACTTTTCTATTTGTAGAGTTGCAGCTGTTCTTTTCTTCAATCTCTGGTTGAGTTTTCAGGTGTTTAGAAGGATTTAGTGGCTATCTAGCTGAATTCCTGGGACCAGACAAAACTAACGTCTCCTACTCCTCTGCCATCTTGGACTCCTCCCTCTCAACTCCAGGATTTTTGTCCTTCTAAAATATTCTTGAAAATTTCCCAGCATTTCCCCATTTTTTGTTAATGGAGGGTGCGCTAAATTGTGCATTCCTAGCCCATCTCTCTTCCCCCCCCGCTTTTTTTTTTTTACCAAGTGCTTTGCCCAAAAAAGGTGCCATGGAACAAAAGCCTGTAAATTCACAATATACCTTTTTGGCAGCATTCTCTAACTCTGTCACCCTGACATAGGTCCTAAAGTAGCACCAAGCTAATATCCTTCTCATTTACTATTTCTATGGACTCGTACTCTATGTGTCATTTGTGAAAATCTTTCCCTATCTCGTTAGAACTCAATGGTCTCTCTAAAGTTACTGCTCACAGTTCTGGAAGTGTGTGACCTGTTTTGATATATAATCATACAATGTCTACCTTTGCTGCCTGATATGTGTGATCTCTGAAGGACAAACACTGTGAGCTACTTGAGGTCATTTACCTACTTTGTGTTGTAACACAAACAATGGGCTAGCACATAAATATTGAAAACCCACATTCTCCATTTTCCTGAATCCAAGAATGCATCCCTTTGCTCCTTGGCAAAGATATCTTTGGAGTTTGTGACAGTATAATCCATGAACTCATCCTTTGCATCCATAAGAGCTGTTATTGATCACTTCCTCGTTTTACCTCGACTAAGAAATGTTCATGTAACCTTTTCACTGGGTTTGCCTTAGATCGATATGTATCCACTTTTTTTCTATGGCATCCTTGCTGGCACAAAAATACAAGGTAATGCAGAATCTAGAGGCATTATTCAAAGCTGCAGATGGCAACTACCTAATGCTTTGGGAGATGGAGGCCAGGAAACTTGGAAAGCTCTGCTGAACTCCCAAGGACTGTGGTGAAGGAATTGAGTTACCTATATCTGGTGTAAAATTTAAGGAGGCACCCAAATCTCAGTAATTGGGATAAATAATGTTTTAATGCAGTACTTAAAAAAATAAAAATTAATGTAAATAAAATCCATGGTAAGCAAAATATCCAAATTTTAGATTGGACAGTGCTTTTGACTCAGGTGACAATATGCTTGTGTACATCACTATTATTTGAAATTCTGACTTGGTATCCTTCTCCAATATTTTTTTTAAAGATTTATTTGTTTATTTGAGAGAGAGCATGTTGGGGAGGGGTAGAGGGAGAGAATCTGAAGCAGACTCCTTACTGAGCACAGAGCCTGACATGGGGCTCCATCTCACCACCCTGAGATCATGACCCAAGCCAAAACCAAGAGGCTGATGCTTATCTGACGGTGCCACCGAGGTGCCCCTCCAATATTCTTGAACTTCCTCCATCAAAATGATATATCACTTCCTACTTTACTGAATGACTATATCAAAAAGACTGAAAATAACTAGTATTAGTGAGGATGTGGCAAAATGGAAATCCTTTGTAAAGGTAGAGTCCTTGGAAAGCAGTTTGGCATTTCAACTTGTAGGTTTCTGCTGAAAAGAACTGAAAACCTATGTGCCTTCAATGACTTGTCCGTGAATGTTCATAGCGGTATCATTTATAGTAGCCAAAGTGGAAACAATTCAAATGTCTATCAACTGGTGAATAAACAAAATGTGGCATATCCACACAATGGAATACTATTTGGGAATAAAATGAAACACATTTAATTAATACACGCTACATCAGGAATGAACCTCAATGTTCCAAAAAGACAAATGAATAGAGGCAGAACATAGCTTCGTGTTTGTCTGGGTCTGGAGCATGGGAACAGAAATGAACTGCCCAAAGACACAAGGGACTTTGGGAAGTTGATGGAATTGTTCTAAAACTGAATTGTGGAGATGGTTGCACAATTTTAAATTACTAAGCATGATTAAGCCTTCACCTAAAATGGGTTAATTTTATGGTATATGAATAATCCCTCAACAAAGCTGTTAAAAAAGAACCGAGAGAAAGCTTATCTGGCATGCAACTCAAAACAGTACAGCCGTTGGTTACCTCTCCTACGGTCCCTATATCAGGTCGAGATTTGGAAGTAAGTTACTTTCCTGCTGGCCTTTTACTCCCAAACGTGGGTGGAGTAGAATGATAAGAGTCTACTTCAGCTCTGGATTCTCACTAACTGAAAATATCTCATGACAGCCTGCAGTTCTCTCACAAACCTTTGACTTCTTAATAGATACCCTTCTGTGTGTGTGTGTATGTGTGTCTCTCATATGCTTCAGTGGGAGGTAAAAATGATTAATAGAATACAGTGATGGAGAGTAAGTAACAGTATCATAAAAAAATGAAAGAAGAAACTCTAATTGGCTGTATTCTCAAGTGCAATGGCCACTTCCACCTAAAACGAGTTGCCAAATATCAAAACAAATATCAGAGCAGTGCTTTGTTAAAACACAAAGGTAAGTACAGTCAGAGCTGTCCTATAAACTAGACTGAGATGAAGACTTAAAACAACATTGCAAAAATACCTATGAATTTAACTCGTTTTTTAATTACACAGTCAGTTGCTGATAAACTACTGAAGAAATCTTTTTTTATTTTTATTTTTTAGATTTTATTTATTTATTTGAGAGAGAGAGAGACAGAGATAGTGAGAGAGAGCACAAGTGGGGAGCAGAGGGAGAAGCAGGCTCCCTTCACAGCAAGGAGCCCGATGAGGGACTTGATCCCAGGACCCTGGGATCATGACCTGAGCCGAAGGCAGATGCTTAACCGACTGAGCCACCCAGGTGCCCAAACTACTGAGGAAATCTTTACAAGAACTGTGGGCTCTACAATTCCAAGGGAAGCTTAATGAAAACAAGGAGAATCCCCACTGACGGTATCACAGGGAAGTTATAGATTTAAGTACAAGGACAACAAAGCACATAGAAGGAGTCATGCTTGAGCCCGGCATATATTGACTTATATAGCTGGAAACGGCTAGCTCGTATATAATTAATATGTTTAAGGGGCGCCGGGGTGGCTCAGTCGGTAAGCGTCTGCCTTCGGCTCAGGTCGTGATCTCAGGGTCCTGGGATCAAGCCCTGCATCGGGCTCCCTGCTCAACAGGGAGCCTGTTTCTCCCTCTCCCTCTGCCCTTCCCCCCTGCTCATGCTTGCTCTCTCTCTCTCAAATAAATACATAAAATCATATTTAAAAATTAATATGTTTAAAGAAGTAAATGTTACAGTGATTTAGTGTCATTCTAATGTTTTAATGATGTGAAGAGCCACTTGTTGAGACCGAAGATGTGGCATTGCACACATCAAAAGAGTTAATTAACTCTTGGTAAAGGTTGAGGGAAAATTGTGCAGAACACAAATGTGAGAGTACTGACTAATTGGCCAGTTACCACATTATCCTCACATGATTTGATATCATTAAAAGATGAGAATTCAATCTTTTGTTCATTTGTGATTTGCAATGAGTAAGAACAATCTGGGCACTGGTATAGTCTCTGGATCTTATCTAACCCAGTGTGATGCTTGTCTCTCTGTCAGATTGTCTCAGGACCCAAGTAATGCTTGTCTCACTTAGGAACTCATTAAACACAACAGTGGAGAATGAACTTGCTCCGTTTTCTGAAGGCAAGCAGGAAGCCCTGGGCCATATATGCCATAGACCCTGGCAGCACAGATGCAAAGAGAATCTTCAGGATTTTACCACTGAACCTCATCTCCATGAATAAACTGGCTGTTCTCACTTCTCTCTCTTCTTTAAAATTAATTTGTTTACTATCAAGTAAAATAAATTATCAATGTTCATGAACCATATACATACATCCCACAATGACTCTATAAAGTGAACAGCCATGCAACCATAAATCAAGTAAGAAAAAACAATCATTGGATTTCTGGGTCTGCAATGTTGATTTATTTCACCTAGACAGTCACACTGATTATCTTTTAAAACTGTATTCATTTAGCTACTGTTCAGATACTAAAGTGCACATTATATTTCAACACAAATGTCTTTTATGGCCTGAAATCTAATCACATTCTGGAAATCAGTATCAATATAGAGAACACATAGGCCATAGAAACAACCCATTCTTAAATTAAACCCACTAACAGTCCTCAATTCCCTGGAGCCATCCAATGCTATTTCAGAATATCCATGATACAAAGGTCAGAAGGTTCTAATGAAGTTAGTTTGAGAAGTGGTTGACAGAGCATTGGTTAAATTTTTAAAAATTAACTGTAGGAAATGATTTCAAAGAAAGAGATATAGTCACACACGTACACACACACACACACACACACACACACACACACGATTACTATTCAGATCAATACAAGGAAGCTATCGATGAGTATCACTTGAACTGTGGCTACAGATTACCCACAAATCTCAGACTCCTAGACCTTTCTGAAAGCCTACAAGATCAGAATCTCTACGGAGTGGGGCTATGAAATCTCTGTTTTAACAGACAAACCAGGAAATTTCTGTATGTTGAAAGTCCAAAAAACCACTGTCACAAACAATGTGTATCTTGTTTAAAATAAATGCTTCGCCTCACCTCAAGGATGATCATTTGGGGAAGGGAAACTTGGGATGGATCTATGTAAAAGGCAGTAGAAATATGTCTGGGATGTAGACAGAAGCATCTACTTATACTGTGAAATAAGTCAACCTGTTAATCCACTAAGCTAAAATGAAAATTGTTTGCAGCTTACGCATCAGAAATTTCAGTTCTCCCATTCATGAATTGAGGTTGATAAGCTTCTCTCTCTTCCTAGAACACATGATGGCTCAATAACATAACATGCAAAAGGGCTTCACTTGTCATCAGACAACTGGAGCATAACTGGGGTAAGTGGTTCAGAGGAACGTTTCCTGAGATGCAGTGTGTTCTGGCGTCGGGAATCACTAGCACAACACCTGTCCCATCGATGGGGCCCTGTACCAGGACTACTTGCTTTACTTCAGACCCACGTTGCCCCGCAGATGTATTTGACGGTAAAATTACCGAGTGTGGAATTCCTACCAGAAAGTGTCAGTTGGCTTTGCTGCTACAACTGAAAGACTAGACAGACTCAGCTTGTCACACCTGGCAGGAGGCCACCAAAACTGGTCATATCATTGTCAAAACTGTGGCTAAGACTTCCTTTCCTGAGTACGCAGGATGGAGTAGGTCCAGAGACCAAATCTCCCCTGGCTAAAGTTGGTTTAAAAAACAACTAAGTCACAAAAATTAAAATTTTAAAAACCTTAGCTCTCGGGAAACAATAGGAACTAGATCAACTAAAATTCCAGAGAGGGAAGAGCCTTTATAGGTGAAGTATCCTGGCTTTCTTTCCTGGGTGCACTTGGCAATTTTGGGCTTAGGCCAGATTTTGAAACTTTCGGGCAGGAGAAATGAAAACTAAAATGCACACCAATGAAGGCAAGAGCCAATGGTTCCATTTCTAAGGACTAAGGAGAAACAGACCTCCTGGTCTCTCACTGGAATGGGGATGAAGCAGATAGACTTGAGTCATGTTAAATCGAAAACTCAGTTTCAACCCAGTTCAATCCCTAATGGAAAACTAAAAGCTAAAAGAGTATTAAGGATTTTTCATTTCTAGAGCAAGACAGAGCAGGTTCTGAATCAGAGTGCTAACCTAAAGAGTTGCCCAGGGGAAATTTCGTTTCATCTCTACAACTCCTGTTTCCCCTGTTATGAAAGAGTACCTACCTCATCAGGGTTTTGCTAATCATAAAGGAGATAATGCATATGTAATTCTAAAGGCAATATCTTGTATACAGAAGGTGCCAATACTTATTTACTTTTAAGCACAAGATTTCCTTCCCTCTACCCCACACAAACCCTACTTTGAGAAGAAATAAGGAGAAAGGAGGAGAAAAGGAAGGTCTCTCTCCAGACATGTGTCCTCTCCTAAGCCCATGGCTGTGGAGTTACGAGCCCTTGGAAGAAAGGAGTTCAGAGAGGCAGGAGGTGGTGAACCAGGAGCAGCCCTGGGAGAGGAGAAATCCTCTCCCAATGCAAGGATCAGGCCCTTTATATCCTTGTGTAAAGCTGCAGCTCAGGAAAGTATTAGGTATGTTTCTTAGGAAAGATAAACAGAGCGATGGTCCAATGGAAGTAAAGGCACAAGAGGCAGCCAGCACCCCCAAATTGGGCACAAACACACAGGGATACACCAGCGGGTCTGCAGAATCTGGGGGTCAGAATCTGATGGGTGGCAGCATCCACACCCCCACCCTGTGGGCCCACACTGACTGCCCTGCTTCCACTCAGCCCGCCTGACTACTAGAAACTCAGGAGATAAGTGAGCAGGCAAAAATCCATGAGCAGCAATCAGCAGTTGGAAAGTGTAACTCAAAATATCCCTTCCCAATAGCTACAAATAGCATATAGGCCTGCTTGGGATAAACTCCACAAGAAATAAGCAAGGCTTATGTAAGGCCCATGTATCTGTACCAAATGACAGGAACGAAAACACAAATTAATGGTGAGGGTATAATATCTCTGAATAGGAAGACTCAATTAGTGGTGATGTCAGTTTTTAAATGACTTTTTTTTTTTAAAAGATTTATTTATTTATTTATTTGACAGAGAGAGACACAGCGAGAGAGGGAACACAAGCAGGGGGAGTGGGAGAGGGAGAAGCAGGCCTCCCGCCGAGCAGGGAGCCCGATGTGGGGCTCAATCCCAGGACCCTGGGATCATGACCCGAGCCGAAGGCAGACTCCCAATGACTTTTTAAGAATAAAGCAATACTCAGCAACATTCCAACACAACTTGTCATTACAGTTTATTAACTTATTTTAGAAATTATGGCAGGGTTATAAGAAAATATATCAACAGAAAAATATGTCATTTTGCCTAAGTCAGCTCATGTGCATGAAATTGATTAGAACAAGATCGTGTCTTTTTTAATTTATTTAAATGCCTATTTAAAATGGTGGCTATTCGATAAATGGTCTTGGGCCAATTTGTTATGTGTTAGAAAAAAATAGTCTTCTTACAACATAAGATAAATAAAGATATGATTTATGAATGCATGAAAATACTTGTGATAGCAACACTCAAAGTTAGACACAAAACCCAGAAGTCATAAAATGAAAGTTTGACTCACTACCTAAGAATTAAAATCTTACATATGAAGAAAGACCATAAGTACCTTTTTTATAAATGACAAGGCTTCTATTATAAGATGCTAACTTGATCACATCTTATGACCTCCTTTTTGGCCCAAGACCTTTGGAATTTCTGAATATAAAATAAAAACTGTTCCCTAATTATATGACAAAACAAAGAGAGGAAACCTCTCCTGAACAGAAACTGAGGAATCCCAGCAAATGGAAAACAGGCCACAGATGACAAATGATGTAAAGACGGCATATTCACAGTTATTAATCACTGAAGTTTTTCAATAATGATTCAACGAGAGTTAAAGATGAAAGTGTACAATTCAATATATTTCCTTCTGAAAGTGCTTTCTTAAACTATTTGCATTCTAATCTTCATTCACGTCCCAGATGAACTTCAGGGGAAAATCTTTCATCTCCCTTTGGAAAATCTTGTCAAACCTTTCATTCTGCTCAACAGTCATGTGATTTTTCCAGTCTCCAATGGTACCTGGGAGGAAAAACAAGGAAATTGCATCAGTGAAGATTCCGGGAAGAGGGGGCATGTTGTTGGGAGAAACATTTTTTGCACTTTCATTTTTCTCCCCACTAAGGCCCCCGTTGACTCCTGCACATGGCCACGACCCTTCACTCTCCCACCTCCTGGCAAGGGGGCAAACTCATCCTCACAATTATGCTATAATTTAAGATAAGTAGCCAGATTTCTCAGCTGTCAGCCACCTGGAAAAGAAGAAAACTCTGGCAACTTGTTTACTATTGCATTCCAGGCTAGCATGGGCTCTGGTAGTTCACAGAAGTCCTTTGCAATTTCCATAAAATCAGATATCGATGAGCTAAATTTACTGGTGAGGACATGGATGCTCAGAGAGAGTTTTAAAATGTCACCCAAGGTCCCACACTTTGGAACGGCTCACCTGTAATTATTCCCTCTTTGCCCACTTTAGGTTTACAACAGTCTTACTTTAAACTTCAAGACACGGAGTCTTGATGACAAACAGAGGCTGACCAAAGGAGGGGCAAGAAAAGAAGCACTGATCTTAAAACACACTGAACTGTAAACAAATAACTAGATACACTAAGGAAACTGGAAACGCCGCGCTAAAGCTAGTGTGAATGACATCCCGTTAGATCTCACCTAAGAGAAGAGTGCGTGTGTGTACACAATAAACATATGGGGATGTGCTTCACTTCCACAGGCGATTTGGCTCCTTCTATTTTTCTTCTTAGCCATTTCAGTCTGTCATTTTCAGGTGTGTTAAAGATGTAGGAACACAGAACATTTTCTTTTTTCAAAGAGAAACAAGTTGCAGGTGCAAGGACAATGGCAGTTGAGAAGGGCCTTAGCATCTACAACATGATAGGGTGTGCCGGGCATAACGGGGAAGGCAAGTCCCCACCTCATGTGGGCTCCCAGGTAACAGTGTTTCATATTTTTGAATTGAACAGGTAAAGACATAGGAAGAGATTAAGTGAAGGAAATACTAATTTAGAGAAATCAAAGCGAATATTTCTCGCTACCTGACATAGAGGCACAGACCCCTATGATTGAATACAAAATTTATGTCTCTAATTCTGTATTATAGATTTTCCGTGTATTAAGTTAGAACATCACAACATATCATTTAGAAAGATTGTATAATATAAAAAAATTTTAACATGTTCAAATTCTCAGTTATATAAGGAGTCATTCATTTAAAATCCCACTCACCAGAGGTATGAGATATTGAGACAAATGAGATATTCCTATACATTTTTGTGATGTAAGAATCTGCTTTACAGAGAGACACATGATAGTCCTGCCCAAGATCAAAAGGACAGCGACTGTGTGTTCTTCATTCAGCCCTGGTGGAGGTTTAGGGTAAATCACAGAGATGCAAGAGCAGCTAGTGATGGCCGACAGACCCATCATTACCTCACCATCACGTGCTGAGCCCATGCTGATGAGGGGAGGCAGTCTAACACTAAATGAACATCCATTTTGTGGCAGACATTGTGCTAGGTATCGGTAGATTTTCAGGGGGCCATGGAGAAGACCTTGTGATTGTAGGTTACTCATCAGATTCATTTGGGGAACAAATAATGTAGTCTCCTGAAAAGCACCAAAAAGAAATCAGAAAATCATCTGTCCAGAGACATGAACAGGCCCATGAGGGCTCTGTGTTAGGAAAGTCCGCCAACAAGCTTAGAAGCTACACCTGGTCCATTGGTTACCACAGTGCAACATGGCCACTCACTGTTCAACCTCACCTTTGCGAAGGAAATGACCTTTTACATTCATCCCATATTCTGTGGTTATTATATTGTCGTAATTTGCCAGTGGGTCATACTTCATGTTCTCAAATGTGACCTGTCTCACAACAGCATCCATATCCTCCTCACTCAATTCTTTCCCCAGAAACTTGCAGATTTTTAACACAGAACCTCTGAGATCCTGAAATAAATCAGAGTATGATAAATTATGTACATTATAAGAAAGAAGATTTACACAAAAGTGACAGCTAAGTATTTTTATGGGAGTGAAAAACGTAGGTGCTTATGCTGGTTAGAAAAATGGACTTGGACCATGAGAAGTGACTTGCTTATTCCTTCTTGGTAAATTAATCTTTCACTTTGTACTGTTTTAGAGCACATTTGGGTTCATTTAGGATCACTCATATTTCATTTTATCTGTGTTAACTCAGCAAGTATTTGGGAAGTAGGTACTATAGGTCAGACACCGCCCATGTGATGGTGCAAGGGAACAGAGGCACAACAGGGAATCAGTGCTGGGAATTCAATACACAAACTTATGGACAGAGAGTAATTGTGTAACAGAATTCAGAGAAAGTCTCAGCAAAGATGACAAATTTGTTCTGGGAATTAAAGCAAAAACAGGAATTTTCTAGATAGCCAAACTGAAGGTATGGAGTCCAGGCAAAAGAAAGAATATATGCAGTGTTGGGGTTGCATGGAAGGTGTGAGATACCAGGTCACAGGACTATCAGAATTTGAATTTCCCTGGTGGAGCTTTGCAGGCGCATGCCTGGGATGAGAAAGAGGGGAGGGGAGGCCGGAGGCAATGGAGAGGCCATATGGTGAGTAAGGTACAAGGCTGGCCACATACCTGAATCTCTCTTTGGTAGGTGATACGGACTCAACAAGAGAGTCTAGGCTTGGTGTCATGAGCTTGGAACAGGTGTAACAGAAACCAGTGACAAATACTCAGCAGGTGGTAGCCCTTAGGCTTGCCTGCCTTTCAGCTCTCTCTTCTTCACTGCTTAGAGATTCCTGGTGGTGTTCTGGCAGCAGTGCCCAGACCCCTGCCAGCAATGATCCTGATTGATCCAAGATCCTCATGGCAATCCCATTGTCCTCTACAAAACATTCATCTAGGATGGTCACATGACCCAATTTTGGCATTGAAACAGAAAGATGAAGTCAAACAGAAGTTTAAAAGAGTGATTTTTCCTCCTAGAGAACAGGTGGGAGCAAAGCAAGGCAAGAAAGCCCTTTCTTCTCCCACTTCCCTCTCTTCCTGCCATACATCTGAGGACATGACTTTGGAGCTACGACCATCTTGCCACTATGAGGGGAGACATCATTGCCACACTAAATGTGATAGGAAGGAAAGACAGAAAATGCTTGGGACATTCACGATACACTTGAGCTGCCACAACCAACATCAGGATAGCCTGCCTCTGGGATTCAGTCAATAAGCAATAGATGTTCTTCTGTTTTAAGGCATTTATAGTTGAGTATACTGGGAGCTGGATTGTTTCTAATCGTACACAGACATTTTCATTTAATTTTTCTTGCAGTGCTTAACCATATACAGTACAGATAAGATTAAAGTTTCCCATGAGATGCATCCCAGAATGACGAAGATAACATCAAGAATGTTACTAGAACCAATAATGCAGAAAATAGATTTCATAATCCATGAAAGAGTGACCAATAATCTGGCTCACAATAATCAAACATGTGTATGCCCACAGAAATAAATACACAATGCCTCACACACAGACAGTTTTTGAAAAGAAAGCTCCAGTTAATTAATTGTAAATGAAAACCTGGTAAACAAAGTACAGGAGTGATAAAGAAAAATGTCTCCTGTACACTTAATCTGGGATCTCAAGTTTGATATTGTTTTTGGGTGTTCTACATATGAACTATCAATTCATTTGGCCAGGCTGCCTCGCAGCTACCATGAAGTCACCAATGTCATGTTTTTCACCTTCTTCATCTCCTCATACATCAGGAACTGAATGTTGAAGAGGCTTTTGTGCTCATACCAACCTCTGATGTGGTCAAACCAAAGGCTTTCTAACACTCTGGGAAAAAGAGAGACATATTTATGTAACTATGTGGAACAGGTTGAAAGTAAGCTGCGGTGGTGGGAGGTGCGGGAATCTTTGTAACAAAGAAGGAAAAGGAAGTCTATTGCTAGATTTCAGATTTCCCCTAGCACCTGGTTATGGGAGAACTATCCACCTTCCCCTAGGAAACAATTACATGAACCCAAGAAGCAATTAGTCTTTTAAAAATGCATTTCATGTAGACAGGAAATCATCTTCACATGGGGAGTGAAAAACCAAAACCGGAAAACAGAGGAATGAATCCTCTCCTTTTTGCTCCTCCCTCTGTCCCCAAAGACACACAGAGCTGTTTCCCTGCTGCATGCAACATGAAGGCTCCCTGATGAGGCACTTCAGCTCTGCACAGAGACTAATGTTAGTTAACTCTCCTGTTCCAGATCATCATCTCTACCTCTGCAGGCCTTGTTCCTGCTCAAACAGCCACACTGTCTCCTCAGAAAAGAATGCAGGGGGCACCTGGCTGGCTCTACGATAGAGTACGCAATGCTTGATCATGGGGTTGTGAGTTCAAGCCCCACATTGAGCATAGAGATTACTTAAAAAATAAATAAAAATTTAATGAAAAATTTTTTTTAAAAGAAAGGAATGTGTATCAGAACTTTGTCAAATAGAGCTCCTGGGAGGTGCCCCGTGCAATATACAGGGCAAAGCTCCAATCCTGTGATCTAAATTGACATGCTTCTCTCTGAGCTAGACCAGAAAACCGTATGCTCATGAAACCCCTTTTTCATGGTTAGATGTAAACATTTTCTGGTGATATAAATGTAACTTGACAGTCTCCTGAGAGGGAGCAGGAGTAAGCAAAATTTGTAAAAATGACAGGTCATGGTCATCCAAGACAACCCTACCAACTGGCTTGAAACATTGATTACTGACCCCTGTTCAACTCTATTTCATCATCCTCTCTCTGCCAAATTCACTAAGCTTTAAAATTTACCACAGGACACCAAACGTATTACTTATGCTATAAATTTCAGTTACCTCTTCCGTTGAGAAATTGTTTCATGAATTCCTCAAAGGTACTTGTAAATTGTAACATCACATTCTTTGCAAAGTGAAAATATGAGCACATAACATCCTTAAGGTTTCTGTATACATAAATAATCTGGAAAGAAAGGAGGTATTCATTATTTCTGATGCTTTCATTCTCTCATATTTTTACCCTAATACCTTCCAATTGGATGAAGCCTATTGTTTTAACTTTACACTTTCCTAATCATGTCACGTATATACTCAGCCCTCTTTGTATTTTGGGTTTCCCCTTCTCAGCAATGCCTCTCCCTTTATGATTGGCCAGTGACTTTCAATTACTCCTCAAGACACACCTCACATAGTACCTCTTCTTAACTCACCCTGACAGAGAGCAACAATAGTCTCTTGTCCTACATCAATAAGCTAATACATGTGAAAATGTCTCATAGCTATAATATTATAGAACAATAGGAAAAACTTACTAAGATATTTTCAAATCATCTTAGAAAATTTAGAGTATGCTTTTTATCCTTCAGCATATGGTTTACATAATTCTTATTTATATATCTTCATAGTGTAAAGTATAAGTACTTTGCATACAGAAGTTACTTCAGGAGCATTGAGGGATTCATTTTAAAAATTGTTTATTTTAACCAATCAGAAGACATACTTTCAAAAACAGCTAAGCAACCCAATGACATTAGAATACAATATGTCACCAATCTCTGTCCAACCCACATTTAAATGGCTTATTCTCTGTGTGTACAGAATATTCAGGGGCCCTGAATGAAACCTAAGGCTTGCATCTTCATTGTGAAAATAGCATGTATATATTTTATGACTCTTTTGGGAAGCATCTAGGGAAGATTTCATTCACCTGCTGCCTCCCTGCACATTGCCTGGAGCCAACCCTTAAGCTAGGAGATGAGAAGATGGATATCAGCCCTGAGTGGCCCCACTGCCCTGGAAATAGAGCTCTTCACCGAGGGCATTTACCTGATATCAACAAACTGGCTGATAATATCAAACAATTGTCAACAGTGGTTGATATCTCCATAATGAAATAAAAGATTGTCCTAAACTTGAGAGAAGAAGTTCTTTTCATTCCCTTGCTGTGACTCTTCAAGTCTCCTGCTTTGGCTTTGAGAATGGCTTCTTGTCATTAATCTATATGCTTATGTCAAAGTGATATGGGCACAATGGTACAACTGAGTCACTTATGCCACATGTCCTGATCCTAACCCTCTTAGGTAGATAATGATAGTTATTAATATAGGGAACCTGGGAAGAGGAGTGGTTTGAAGGTAAAATAAAAATGCCATTAGGATATTTGAGTTCCATATTTGGATAATAGAGTCCATGGAGATATTTGAGATCTTTATAGGCATAATATAGGAAATAGTAAATAGTTTATAGCAATCTAGAATTAAAGGGAGATATCAACTACATAGGCATAGTATTTAAAGTTAGGTGATTAGGTAATATACAACGGGGATTCACAACAGAGGAAGAAGAGGAGAAGGCCAGGCCAAACACCTGGGAATCATCAGTTGTCAGAAGTTAGACAGAGAAGGAAAAGCCAGTAAGTAGGAAGGAGCAGTATCCCAGGATGCCATGTATAAGGTAGAGAAAACCTCAAATAACACTTCTTATTTATTTATTTATTTATTTATTTATTTATTTATTTATTTGACAGAGAGATAGGGAGCACAAGTAGGCAGAGCGGCAGGCAGAGGGAAAGGGAGAAGCAGGCTCTCCGCCGACAAGGGAGTCCAATGCGGGGCTTGATCCCAGGACCCCGGGACCATGACCCAAGCCGAAGGCAGCCACTCAACCGACCGAGCCACCCAGGCACCCCTCAAATAACACTTCTTAAACAGTAGAGGTATCACCTTCTCCCACAAAACACCAAGGCCCAAGATGAGAGTGCAACAGGTTAGGTTAACTCATCTTCTCGATGTTGTCAAGGACTTAAGAGTCTCCCACTTTTCTACTCTGACATGTTCACCCTACTCCCCATGCCAGATGGCTACCACTTTTCATCCCCATGGTCTCTTTAAGAGTGAAGAAACCTTTTGTGAGAAACCACAGAAGAAACTTCTTCCCTTGAATCGTTGCTCATAAGCATGTCCCTTACCTGTGCCTGAATAAATCACTGAAAGCTGCCTGGCACCAAACCCTGGACTTGGACCAACCAAATGGTGCCCTTCTCCCCAGGCAGGGATGAAACCATCAAGCCAGAAGTGCATAGAGGGTACAAATCCAAGCACAATGGGAGTTCTGATGACATGAGATATGAGGAGAGGGAATGGTCATTGGGTGGGAATCCAACAGTATCTGCTCTAAATGTCCACTGAGACAGGCTGAAAACCAGGAACTTGGCAGTGTCTGAAACACCAGGAAAAGAAAATGTTTAAAGAGGTAAAAAGTGATCAACTACATCAGATGCCAGTGGTAGGCCAAGAAAAATGATAAGAAATGATTCCTGCCTTTTGAAAATGTTGTAAAAAATAAGTGACATTGACATTCAGGATTCAGTGAAAGATTGGAGTTTGAGGGGGCACCTGGGTGGCTCATTCGTTAAGGGTCTGCCTTCGGCTCAAGTCATGATTCGAGGGCCCTGGGATCAAGCCCCGTGTCAGGCTCCCTGTTGAGCAGGAAGTCTGCTTCTCCCCCTCCCACTTCCCCTGCTTGTGTTCCCTCTCTCGCTGTGTCACTCTCTGTCAAATAAATAAATAAAATCTTAAAAAAAAAAAAAGAGTGGAGATTGAGGCTAAATTCTTTTAAGAAGTTTACCTCAAACAGGAAATGAAAGGCAGTAGCTGAAAATTGAAATGGAGCAAGAGAAATTTTGTTTTGCTGTAAAAATGTGCCACATGAAAACATGGTTATGGGCCAAATGTAATGATCCTGTAATCACAGGAAATTGGAGATGAATGAAAAAAAGAAATTATATTGCTCAAGTATAATCTTTGAGAATAGAGCAAGTTTCTCAACGGTGGCACCATGGACATTTTTCCCAGATAACCTGCTATAAGAGCGACCTTGAGCATCATAGGGCATTTAACAGCATCCTGGGCCTCAACGCACTAAAGACCAGCAGCATCACCACCCTAGCCAAAAATGCTCCAAATATGCCAAATATCCTGTGGGGAACAAAATGTCTACCATTTGTGAAACAATGGGGTAGATAAAAGGAATCCAAAAAGGGATCCAAACCATGAGTGGAGAGGCAGATATGTAATGAGAACAGAAATAGTCAACACATCCTTTTCTTCTTGAGGAGGGAAGGCAGTGAGTGGAGGTTTTGGATGTGGAGGTCATTGAGTGGGAACCATTTACTAGGGGCTATTTACTGGGAGAGGTGGAGCAGAATGCTACTGAGGTTTGAGAAGACAGAAGACAATAGCAAACAGTCATTCTGGAAAGGGGGGGGAAGCAAAATATTTAAAAAGTAAAATTTGAGAATCGAGGCCATAAAAGTAAAGAGAAGATACAACTTTCAAGTGTCTTGGTTTTTTCCTACCACACTACCAGATTCATGAACACAGGTACAAATATACAATTATTGGGTTTCACTAGAATTAGGGGTTGGCAGCTGATCATAATAGAGTTGAATGGAGCAAGGGAATTTAGACAAAAGGGATTTGAACGTAAAATATGGAGTCATTGGTGAATGAGACGAAATTGAAGATATGCGTGAGAGAGAGAGAGAGAGAGGAGAAGTGGAGGGGGAGGGGACAGGAAATCTGAATGTGGCGACCGGTCACTGCAATGGACACCTGAAAGGAGTGGGAGGAAAAGGAGGCAGCTCTCCGAGAACAAAGGGCTTGAAGTCAGGATTCAAGTTACGGCAATTGCTGGTGACCCCTTTGTTCATTCATTCAACTCTACTACCTGCTGGACACTGTTCTAGGCATTGCAAACTCCATCTCTCTCATGGGTTTACACTCGGGCCAGAAACAGACAACAAATAAACAAGTAAGTATGTATTACATCAGATGGCAAATGGTGTCATAAATAAAGGCAGGTTAATAACACGTTATAAACTCCGGAGGTTGGTGGAGGAAAAGGTCACTGGAGGTGAAGTCAACACTGAGAATTCTGGCAGGGCTAGGGATATGAGAGGCCAGTGCAGAGCCTGAGGGGTCAATGAGAAGGAGGCAATCCTGCACTTGCATGACCCTGAGAATGAGTGAGTGCCTCCTTCCTGTTGACCCCTCTGGGGCAGTTTGGCTCACCCTTGTCTGGCTCTGACAGAAGACCATTCACATCAGCTTTGAAATAATCCCATGAGCAACAGGAGTAGAGGTAGAGAGAAAGGTAATGAGTCAAGAGCTGAAATTATCAATGGGTAGAGGTGACTAATCCAGGGAGAGGGAGAGAAAATCCCACAGTAGAGACAAATGATTTCTCTGAGGTTCCTTTGGATTTCCAAGAAACTAGTACATTTGAAGAGAAAGTAGGCAAAATAGGTGAACTGTGAAAAGGAAACAGGGAGGGCACACAGAGCAAAGAAGAAGGATTTTATATATACTTGCTATATATACTTATATAGCCTTTTATATATACTCGCTAATACAGCTGATTCAAAAATGAAAGGATATATATTATATATGATATTACAACACACTCTGGAAAGTAAATTAAATGCACACATATATACTCTTTCATTTTTTTAATGGCTGCATTACTTGTATAATCAGAAAACAAAGGGTGCAAGATACAAATCCAATACTATAAGATAAGAACACAGATGGCTATTGAAAATTAAAGTAAAGGGGCGCCTGGGTGACTCTGTTGGTTAAGTGTCTGCCTTCAGCCCAGGTCATGAGCCCAGGGTCCTTGGATCGAGTCCCACGTCAGGCTCTCTGCTCAGCAAGGAGCCTGCTTCTCCCTCCACCTGCCACTCCCCCTACTTGTGCTCTCTCTCTCTCTCTCTCAAATAAATAAATAAACTCTTAAAAAAAAAAGAAAATTAAAGTATGTAAAATGCCACATTTGTGAACAGTGGATGAGTGAACAGTGTCAACGTCCTGAAACGAAATGAAATAATGAAAAATAACAATTATGTCTCAGCAGTCAGAGTCTATTTCTTACCTTGGCTTTTTTGTTCTTCAGCCCACTTGGAACCAAGTAGTATGAGAGGTGGGTAGAGAAGAGACGAGGAGATGGTCTTTCCCCAAAATCCACTTTTTGACAGTTGTACTTGAAGAAGGGGACTCGATCCATGGTTTGCAGTTTTCCAGTGCCTTTGTGATGTTCCTCAAAATAAATCAGACTTAATAACTGCTGGAACCAGACGGTTCCTGTAAAAGGAATAACTTTGTTTTCAATGATGCACAAATTCCTCCAAAATGGAGATAGATATGTCATCAGTTTTTTAATCAGAGTTTGTCACTACAATAAGTACAATGGTAATTTCATCTGAATGGAATTCTTAATGTATCTAAAATGCATTATGGGTGAAAGAAAACAAACATGGCTTTTCTTTTTCTGTTTCAGGAGATATTCCATTTGAAACTCCATGGGCAATTTGTCCCACAAATTTATTCTTTGACTCTTCTGTGTTTTCTTCTGCTTCATATACAGGAGTTTTGAATGATCTTCTATGTCTGCCTTTCTATTTCCTTCCCCAATCCCACTCCTAGAATATGAGCCAAAATAAGCAAAGAAAAAAGGAATTCCACTGGAGGAGGCACTTTCCATCTTTCCCCCCTTCCCCACGTTTCATTCTGTGCCCACGATGTCCACTTAAGGAAACAGTGTTCATTATAAATCCCTAAAGGAGGCCCTGGGACACCCACATGGAGACAGGAAGGGAAAGACGATGCCTAAAGTTGGACCTTTCCTTTTAAGTGGGATGTAAGAATAGCCATCTGGATGTCTTCTTTGGAAAAATGTCCATTCATTTCTTACAAAGACTATTTTGCCTAATTCCACTTAGAGTGGACATTTGTCACAAAATATGTGGGTGTAATTGCCTGGTTTAGTTTCCTTACACTTCATTTGCATGCTTCCTATATGGGACTATTAAGGTTTAAAGGTCATGCTTCTGACATATCCAGGCAATGCTTTAAAAAGACTTACAACAACAAAAAGTCACAGATCCCAGAAAGATTCAAATCAACTTCTAAAATGAGCATTTCAGAAGAAATGGCCACTTGACAATTCCCATCCTAGGCTTCCTTCCTGAGACCATCCCATCACCCATTCTAAGTAGCAGCACCCAGTGAGCAAGATCATTGTCGGGCACGCATCCCTTGCTGACAGGTGCAGGTGGTGTGCCCCTTATCTGGTCCTCGCAGTACCTTAATATTGGTGGTCGTAGTCCTCTAGTGCTGCCCAGGGAAGACCAAAGCCACATGGGCCTACATGTTACCACAGCTGGAACTCAAACTCAATGAAAACTCTTTGTTAGGAAGCTCTAAAAGGCTTTCTTACATCCTTTCACCTTTCCCAGATAACAGACGCTGCTACTGCAGAAGGGATCGTAGCTTCAGGGTAGCTGAGAAGTTATCTAACATGCCACAGTTCTGGAGAGACTCAATAAGAGGATGCAAGAATCTCTGCACAGATTCAAAAATTCAAATGTCTTTAGCTTCTTCTCCCACCTCCCCTTTCACAATGTGTCCTTCTCTCTCTCTCTTTCCTTCTTTCTTTCTCTTTCTTCCTTTTCCTTTGTTCTCCTTCCTTCTTTCCTTCTTTTCTTTCTTTCTTGGCCTATTTGATGGTCAGATGTTAGCATGATGGGATACTAAGCTTTTCCCTTCAGTTCCTGATATATTAACATCACTGATTCACTGTAGGCCCTCCCCAATCTGTCTATTCCTTTATCTCATTTCCTACTTCCATTCTATCCCAACCCCCACCACAGACAAATAGGCTTTGGGGGTTAAAGTGCATTCCTTGATGGAGTGTTCTTATGAAATATGTACTGTTGTATGTGTTTGTATTTTCAATCCATGGGCATCATTTCTTTCTGTTTGTCACTGTGCACTGTGGTTTAACATTCATTTATATGCTATGTCTGATCCATTGTCTAATAGATGCTGTTTCAGGGTGTGCATTCCCACACTGACCTATCCACTTTCCCCCAACAGACACCCCACCCCAAACAACACTGCAGTGTACACCCTCACTCATGTTCCCTGTGCACCTGCATGAGATTTTCTTGGCAAATAGGCAAAACAGGAATTGCCTGCTACATCTGGATTGCAGTTGTCCAGGGAGTGCCAGATTGCTCTCCAGAGGTGCTGCTTCAACTACTCTCTCAGGGGAAATATGCTAATGCATGTAGATTTCTGTGCACTCCATGTCAGCATTCAGATTAATTCACCCCTCCAATATTTGTCAGTCTAGTAGATGTAAATTAACATATCATTGTTTACCAGTTTGGGGAGGGGGGTGGTTGGTATTGGTGGAGGGTGTTTTTTTCTGTACATTTTCAGCTCATTTCTTTGGCTCTTTTTATACTCAGATTGCTGTCCCCTACTTGTTGATTTGTAGTCCTACTATGTTATAGATATTACTTAATTTTAAATTGTAGACGTTGCAAATATTTCTTCTCTTTCTGTCACCTATTATACAGACATCACCAAGATAAAAAGCTTCTGCACAGTGAATCAACAAAACTAAAAGGCAACCTTCAGGCCAGGAGAAGATATAGGCAAATGACATATCTGATAAAGGGTTAGTATCCAAAATCTATAAAGAACTTATCTAACTCAACAACCAAAAACAAACAATCCAGTTGAGAAATGGACAGAAGAAATGAATGGACATTTTTCCAAAGAAGACATCCAGATGGCTAACAGACACATGAAAAGACGCTCGACATCACTCATCGTCAGGGAAATGCAAATCAAAACTACACTGAGATAACACCACACACCTGTCAGAATGGCTGAAATTAACAACACAGGACACAACAGATGTTGGCAAGGATACAGTGAAAGGAGAATACTCTTTCACTGTTGGTGGGAATGCAAATTGGTGCAGCCACTCTGGAAAACAGTATGGAGGTTCCTCGAAAAGTTAAAAATAGAACTACCCTATGACCCAGCAATTACACTACCAGGTATTTACCCAAAGGTACAAAAATCCTGAAATAAAGGGATACATGCAGCCCCCATGTTTATAGCAGCATTATCAACAATAGCCAAATGGTGGAAAGAGCCCAAATGTCCACTGACTGATGAATGGATAAAGAAGATGTGGTATATATAATATTACTCAGCCATCAAAAAGAAATGAAATCTTGCCACTTACAATGATGTGGATGGAGCTATAGGGTATTATGCTAAGCAAAATAAGTCAGTCAAAGACAATATGATTTCCCTCATATTGTGGAATTTTAGAAAAAAAACAGATTAACATAGAGAGGGAAACTATAAAACAGTCTCTTAACTACAGAGAACAACTACAGAGAACAGAGGTGAATAACAAGAATCATGAGATGGGGGGCACCTGGGTGGCTCAGTCGGTTAAACGTCTGCCTTTGGCTTGGGTCATGAGCAGGAGCCTGCTTCTCCCTCTGCCTCGACCCTCCCCCTGCTTGTGCTCTCTCTCTCTCTGTCAAAAAAAATAAAATATTTTAAAAAAAATCACGAGATGGAGGAGATTCTTAAGAAACTGGGGCACCAACAAGGTAATGACCCATTTACAGAAGGAGGTAACAGCCATTGAGACCAAGCTTGAACAGAAATGCAGTGACTGCCACAATCTGCTGCAGGCTTACAAGATGCAGGACATCAAGTTGGCACTGTCTAAGGGCACTATGGATGACATTAGTCAGGGAGAGGGTAGCTCCCAGGGGGAGGATTCAGTGAGTGGTTCGCAGTGAACTTCCAGTAACTCTGTGTGAGAGGCCCTCATTGAGATTGACTATGGTGACCTGTGTGAAGAGCTGAAGGATGCCCAGGCTGAGAAGATCAAACAGGAAATGAATACACAGCAGCAGAAGCTGAATGAGCAGCAGAGTGGGCTCCAGCATATTGCTGCCCCTAACATGAAAGCCATGGAAATACTGGAAAGTGTCTGAGACAAGTTCCACGAGACCTGAGATGAGTTGGGGGACACCCAAAAGCAAGCCAAGAAAGCCAAGCAGGCATCCAAACAGATCAAGAAGGAGCACTTAGACTGCTTCAGTGCTTGCTTTGAATCTGTGACCACCAACATTAATGAGATCTACAAGGCCCTATCTGGCAACAGAGTGCCCAGGCATTCTATTTCTTAACTTGCAACTTCTTTAGAATAACTGGGGTAGTATAAGCATGAATTAACAAACACATGACTGTCTTCCAGGAAGCCTGAAAAATTGCATGTGAGCAGTTAAGCTGTCCATAATGACAAAATGAACAATGGCACAAAGTAAAAGTCTAAGAGAAAACATTCAAATAATGGTTGACACATAGAAAGTGCTAACCCAGCCTTATGAGTCATCATTTACATATATATTTTGCCTTTTATTAGTATCCCTCACTAGCCATATGGAAAATAATCTACTCTGATGCTATGAACCCTGAGGTTATAGTTGATTTGGGGGTTCTTCCAGATGACTCTGAAGTGTCTTTTTTCTATTCCCCAAAGTAGTCGGACACAGGAACAGCTGACAAAATAAGAGCTTCAGAATCACACAATTTGAAAGCAATTCCAGGATGCCCTGGAAAGGGTCATTATAAGACAAAGGGAAATAAGAAGTATTTAAAATATATTTTGACAGTCACACTGTTACTAGAAAACAGAGGATTGATAGCCTCTCTTTACAAAGGAGATTTAGGAAAGCTGCAAATTAGTTGGAATCATCAACATGAATTCACAGCCAGGGAAGAAAGTGGGGGGCCAGACAGGAAGGGTAGAGGAAGAAAGAGGAGATAAATTAGTCTGTCACTCGAGTTATTTAAGGCTTCTCACCTTTGCCATCCTCAGTGTTCAAAGAAACAACCTAATTTACAACTCCATAACCACTGGGCTCTAATATTAACTTCCATTATCAAGAAGCACTGGCTCCCTAACAGTAGCCAATTTCATGTCTTGGGATCAAAACAATAAGGATGAGCCTATAATACCTTGATTTTTTATGAAATAAACATAATTCTACCATCTTATATTCTACTTATATTAGATCCTAGTATAATTACTACTATCATGGTGAATTATACCTTTCTTTTAGTTATGTTCTTAAATATCTAAATAAATAACTGGAATCATAAAATGGCTCAGTTTATTGGAAATCAAAGCAAAACAAGGATAGTATAGTTTTGCTTCATGTAGAAGAGCTGATAGCTTACACATTTTAGCCTAGTGTTTAGGAAAACACCAAACACCTAAAACTGCATAACTAGTACAGTACAGACAAGAGAAAGGAAGCAGAGAGTATGTCACCCCTAAAAGTACCAATTTGACATGTGGATTATCTTTTAGTTGAAAGCAGTTAAGACCCAGCGACTCGGAGGCAGAGCAAGATGGCGGAGGAGTAGGAGACCTGGGTTTCGTCTGGTCTCAGGAATTCAGCTGAATGGGGATCAAACCATTCTGAACACCTACAAACTCAACAGGAGATCAAAGAAAAGAATAGCAACAACTCTCTGAACAGAAAAGCGACCACTTTCTGGAAGGCAGGATGTGTGGAGAAGTGAATCCGAGGCGATATTCGGGAGGATAGATGGCGGGGGAGGGGGCCTCCATCAGCCACTATTGGCAAGTGATAGAGCAGAAGAGCCCAAAATCGGAAATTTTAGAAGTCTGCTCTGATGAGGGATGTCGATCGCTCCAGTGGCTAAGCGGGAGGTGGAACCCTCGCTGGGACAGTGTGGTCTCAGTTTCCTCGGGGTCACAGAAAGACAGGGGGTGCCTGAGTGTGGCAGAGCTCCCAGGTATCAGAGCAGGGAAGCAGGCTGCAGAGACGGAGTGGAGGCGCAGGCTCTCAGCTTGGGGTTGCCATAAACCGTGATCCACAGCACAGTTGGGCCACTGCTCCTCCAGCAGGCCCCAACAAGCAGCAGATCCAGGGAGACTCCCCTTCCTCCCCCAGGAGGAGCAGCGCGGAAGTGCACCGCAGGGATCTGCTGGGTTTGGAGACTCCACACCGAGTCAGGTGCCAGAGATAGAAACGCTCGGCCTTCACGGGCCAAGTGAGCACAGAGTGCCGCTGGAGACCTGGGAGATGGGAATGATTGACCGTTTTTCTCTGGGGGCTCACTGAGGAGTGGGGCCCTGTGTTCTTGAGTTCTCGGCTCCTCTGGGGTGGAGATGGGGAGGCCGCCATTTTCACTGGCCGCCGTTTTCACTCTTGTCGTCCAAAGTTGATCAGAAAGCTTGCAGGGAACAAAAGCTCTCGAGAGCAAACCCAAGCAGATTACTTAGCCCGGACGGCAAGGGCGGGGCAATTCCGCCTCCGGCAAAGACATTTGGGAACCACGGCAACAGGCCCCTCCCCGAGAAGATCAGCAAGAACAGCCAGCCAAGACAAAGTTTACCAATCAATGAGAACGGCAGAACTCCAGTGCTAGGGGAATACAGCACATAGAATTCATGGCTTTTTTACCATGATTCTTTAGTCTTTCAAAGTTAATTTTTTAAATTTTCTTTTTTTCTTTCTATTTTTAAAAATTTTTCTTTTTCCCTTTTTCAACCAACATCTTATCTATCAATCCCTTTTTTAAAAATCTTTTTTATTTTTCACGTTTAGAGTCATAGTCTATCCCTTCATTGTAGTTAACCTTATTTTTTGTGCATATATAAGTTGTTCTCTTTTTAAAATTTTGGAATACACTTTCTTCTAATAGACCAAAATATACCCTAAATCTCTAGTGTATGGCTTTGTTCTAGTCTCCTGAGTGATCACATTCTCTCCCTTTTTTTTTTGCTGTTTTTTTTTAATTTCTCTTCTTTCTTTTTTCAACCAACTTCTTATCAATTCCTTTTATAAAATCTTTTATAATTTTCATCTTTACAGTCATATTCCATCCCTTCATCGTATTTACACTTATTTTTGTACATATACAAATTTTTCTTTCTTTAAAATTTTGGGAGGCAGTTTCTTCTAACAGACCAAAATACACCCAAAATCTAGTGTATGGCACTGATCTATTCACCAGCCTGATCATATTTGATCATATTCTTTTTTTTTCTTTTTCTTTCTTTCCCTTTCTTTCCCCTCCCCCCCTTTAGTGTATATTTTTCTGGGATCATTGTTACCCTGTTATATTTTGTTCTCTCATTCATCTATTCTCCTCTGAGCAAAATGACAAGACAGAAAAACTAACCTCAGAAAAAATAACAAGAGGCAGTACCGACTGGAAGGGACCCAATCAATATGGACGTTAGTAAGATGTCGGAACTAGAGTTCAGAACAATGATTATAAAGATACCAGCTGGGCTTGAAAAAAGCATGGAAGATACGAAAGAAACCCTTTCTGGAGAAATAAAAGAAATAAAATCTAACCAAGTTGAAATCAAAAAGGCTATTAATGAGGTGCAAGCAAAAATGGAGGCTCTAACTGCTAGGAAAAGTGAGGCAGAAGAGAGAATTAGTGATATAGAAGACCAAATGATGGAGAATGAAGAAGCTGAGAAAAAGAGAGATAAACCATTACTGGATCACGAGGGAAGAATTCGAGAGATAAGTGATACCATAAGATGAAACAATATTAGAATAATTGGGATCCCAGAAGAAGAAGAAAGAGAGAGGGGGCAGAAGGTATATTGGAGCAAATAATAGCCGAGAACTTCCCTAATCTGGGGAAGGAAACAGGCATCAAAATCCAGGAGGCACAGAGAACCCCCCTCAAAATCAATAAAAATAGGTCATACCCCGACACCTAGTAATAAAACATACAAGTCTCAGAGACAAAGAGAAAATCTTGAAAGCAGCTCAGGACAAGAGGTCTGTAACCTACAATGGTAGAAACATTAGATTGGCAGCAGACCTATCCACAGAGACCTGGTAGGCCAGAAAGGACTGGCATGATATATTCAGAGCACTAAATGAGAAAAATATGCAGCCAAGAATACTTTATCCAGCTAGGCTGTCATTGAAAATAGAAGGAGAGATAATAAGCTTCCAGGACAAACGAAAACTAAAAGAATTTACAAACACAAAATCAGCCCTACAAGAAATATTGAAAGGGGTCCTCTAAGCAAAGAGAGAGCCTAAAAGTAACACATACCAGAAAGGAATAGAGACAATATACAGTAATAGTCACCTTACAGGCAATACAATGGCACTAAATTCATACCTTTCAATAGTTACCCTGAATGTAAATGGGCTAAATGCCCCAATCAAAAGATACATGGCATCAGATTAGATAAAAAAAACAAGACCCATCGATATGGTGCCTGCAAGAGACTCATTTTAGACCCAAAGACACCCCCAGATTGAAAGTGAGGAGGTGGAAAACTATTTACCATGCTAATGGACATCAAAAGAAAGCTGGGGTGGCAATCCTTATATCAGACAAATTAGATTTTAAACCAAAGACCATAATAAGAGATGAGGAAAGACATTATATCCTACTTAAAGGGTCTATCTAACAAGAAGATCTAACAATTGTAAATATCTATGCCCCTAACATGGGAGCAGCCAATTATATAAGGCAATTAATAACAAAATCAAAGAAACACATTGACAACAATACAGTAATAGCAGGGGACTTTAACACTTCCTTCACTGAAATGGACAGATCATCTAAGCAGAAGATCAACAAGGAAATAAAGGCTTTAAATGACACACTGGACCAAATGGACTTCACAGATATATTCAGAACATTCCATCCCAAAGCAACAGAATACACATTCTTCTCTAGTGCCCATGGAACATTCTCCAGAATAGATCGCATCCTGGGTCACAGATCAGGCCTCAACCGGTACCAAAAGACTGGGATCATTCCCTGCATATTTTTGGACCACAATGCTTTGAAACCAGAACTCAATCACAAGAGGAAAGTTGGAAAGAACTCAAATACATGGAAGCTAAATTATCCTACTAAAGAATGAATGGGTCAACCAGGAAATTAAAGAAGAATTAAAAAAATTCATGGAAACAAATGAAAATGAAAACACAACTGTTCAAAATCTTTGGGATGCAGCAAAAGCAGGCCTAAGAGGAAAGTATATAGCAATACAAGCCTTTCTCAAGAAACAAGAAAGGTCTCAAATACACAACCTAACCCTACACCTAAAGGAGCTGGAGAAAGAACAGCAAAGAAAGCCTAAACCCAGCAGGAGAAGAGAAATAATAAAGATCAGAGCAGAAATCAATGAAATAGAAACCAAAAGAACAGCAGAACAGATCAACGAAACTAGGAGCTGGTTCTTTGAACAAATTCATAAGACTGATAAAACCCTGGCCAAACTTATCAAAAAGAAAAGAAAAACAACCCAAATAAATAAAATCATGAATGAGAAAGGGGAGCTCACAACCAACACCAAAGAAATACAAACAATTATAAGAACATATTATGAGCAACTATATGCCAACAAATTAGATAATTTGGAAGAAATGGATGCATTCCTAGAGATGTATCAACTACCAAAACTGAACCAGGAAGAAAAAGAAAACCTGAACACACCCATAACCACTAAGGAAATTGAAGCAGTAATAAAAAAATCTCCCAACAAACAAGATCCCAGGGCCAGATGGCTTCCCAGGGGTAATCGACCAAACATTTAAAGAAGAACTAATACCTATTCTTCTGAAACTGTTCCAAAAAATAGAAATGGAAGGAAAACTTCCAAACTCATTTTATGAGGCCGGTATTACCTTGATTCCAAAATCAGACAAAGACCCCACCAAAAAGAATTACAGACCAATATCCCTGATGAACATGGATGCAAAAATTCTCACTAAAATACTAGCCAATAGGATCCAACAGTACATTAAAAGGATTATTCACCATGACCAAGTGGGATTTATTCCTGGGCTGCAAGGTTGGTTCAACATCTGCAAATCAATCAGTGTGATACAATACATTAATGAAAGAAAGAACAAGAAACATATGATCCTCTCAATAGATGCAGAAAAAGCATTTGACAAAGTACAGCATCCTTTCTTGATTCAAACTCTTCAAAGTGTAGGGATAGAGGGTACATACCTCAATATCATAAAAGCCATCTATGAAAAAGCCACAGCGAATATCATTCTCAATGGGGAAAAACTAAGAGCGTTCCCCCTAAGATCAGGAACATGGCAGGGATGTCCACTATCACCACTGCTATTTAACATAGTATTAGAAGTCCTAGCCAAAACAATCAGACAACAAAAAGAAATCAAAGGTATCCAAAATGGCAAAGAAGAAGTTAAACTCTCACTCTCTGCAGATGATATGATACTTTATGTGGAAAACCCAAAAGACCACCCCAAAACTGCTAGAACTCATACAGGAATTTATTAAAGTGGAGGATTAAAATCAATGCACAGAAATCAGTTGCATTTCTATACACCAACAAGACAGAAGAAAGAGAAATTAAGGAGTCGATCCCATTTATAACTGCACCCAAAACCATAAGATACCTAGGAATAAATCTAACCAAAGAGGCAAAGAATCTGTATTCAGAAAACTATAGAATACTCATGAAAGAAATTGAGGAAGACACAAAGAAATGGAAAAATGTTCCATGCGCATGGATTGGAAGAACAAATATTGTGAAAATGTCAATGCTACCTAGAGCAATCTACACATTTAATGCAATCCCTATCAAAATACCATCCACTTTTTTCAAAGAAATGGAACAAATAATCCTAAAATTTGTATGGAACCAGAAAAGACCCTGAATAGCCAGAGGAATGTTGAAAAAGAAAAGCAAAGCTGGTGGTATCACAATTCCGGACTTCAAGCTCTATTACAAAGCTGTCATCATCAAGACAGTATGGTACTGGCACAAAAACAGACACATAGATCAATGGAACAGAATAGAGAGCCCAGAAATGGACCCTCAACTCTATGGTCAACTAATCTTTGACAAAGCAGGAAAGAATGTCCAGTGGAAAAAAGACAGTCTCTTCAACAAATGGTATTGGGAAAATTGGACAGCCACATGCAGAAGAATGAAACTGGACCATTTCTTTACACCACACACAAAAATACACTCAAAATGGATGAAAGACCTAAACGTGAGACAGGAGTCCATCAAAATCTTTGAGAAGAACACAGGCAGCAACCTCTTCGACCTCAGCCACAGCAACTTCTTCCTAGAAACATCGCCAAAAGCAAGGGAAGCGAGGGCAAAAATGAACTGTTGGGACGTCATCAAGATAAAAAGCTTTTGCACAGCAAAGGAAACAGTCAACAAAACCAAAAGACAACTGACAGAAGGGGAGACAATATTTGCAAATGACATATCAGATAAAGGGCTCGTATCCAAAACCTATAAAGAACTTATCAAACTCAACACCCAAAGAACAAATAATCCAATCAAGAAATGGGCAGAAGACATGAACAGATATTTCTGCAAAGACGACATCCAAATGGCCAAGACACATGAAAAAGTGTTCAACATCACTTGGCATCAGGGAAATCCAAATCAAAACCTCAGTGAGATACCACCTCACACCAGTCAGAATGGCTAAAATTAACAAGACAGGAAACGATAGATGTTGGTAAGGATGTGGAGAAAACAGAACCCTCCTATACTGTTGGTGGGAATGCAAGCTGGTGCAACCACTCTAGAAAACAGTATGGAGGTTCCTTAAGAAGTTGAAAATAGAGCTACCCTGAGACCCAGCAAATGCACTACTGGGTATTTACCCCAAATATATAAATGTAGTGATCCGAAGGGGTACGTGCACCCCAATGTTTATGGCTGCAATGTCCACAATAGCCAAACTATGGAAAGAGCCAAGATGTCCATCAACAGATGAATGGATAAAGAAGTTGTGTGGTGTGTGTGTGTGTGTGTGTGTGTGTGTGTATATATATATATATATATATATATATATATATATATATATAATGGAATATTATGCACCCATCAAAAAACACGAATCCTTGCCATTTGCAACGACATGGATGGAACTAGAGGATATTATGCTTAGCGAAATAAGTCAATCAGAAAAATATGATTTCACTGATATGAGGAATTCTTAATCTCAGGAAACAAACTGAGGATTGCTGGAGTGGTGGGGGGTGGGAGGGATGGGGTGGCTGGGTGATAGATATTGGGGAGGGTATGTGCTATGGTGAGCGCTGTGAATTGTGTAAGACTGATGAATCACAGACCTGTACCTCTGAAACAAATAATACATTATATGTTAAAAAAAAAAAAAAAAAAGAAGGGAAAAATGAAGGGGGGAAATCAGAGGGGGAGACGAACCACAAGAGACTATGGACTCTGAGAAACAAACTGAGGGTTTTAGAGGGGAGGGGGTGGGGGGATGGGTTAGCCCGGTGATGGGTATTAGGGAGGGCACGTATTGAATGGAGCACTGGGTGTTATACACAAACAATGAATCAAGGAACACCACATCAAAAACTAATGATGTAATGTATGATGACTAACATAACACAATAAAATAAAAAGATAAAAATAAATAATAATTTTAAAATGTGGAAAAAAAAAAGACCCAGCAGACTCAGAACAGCTTTCTACCTTCTGCCTAAAAGAATTTAGATAGGGAGCTACACCAGGAATAGAGCTCCTACCACATGCAACTTTTTCTATTAGAAAGACTCTTTTGATGGCATGATACACATCTGTTTACCACATATGTGCTCTCCTCATCTTCCTGTGAATTGTCTTCCTCGTCTTTGATTTCCAAAGCATTTTACCCCCTTCTCTTTAGCTCAGGATTGGTTTATAAGATTCAGTTGTCAGACTGTCTTTGACTCTTCATGCTTTTGTGTGTCTCCCACACATATATAATTAAATTTCTCTTCTGTGAATCTCTGTCTTATGTCAATTTAATTATTAGACCAGCCAAAGAACCTAGAAAGGATAAGGGAAAAGTTTTTCATTCCCAAACTAAAATGAAGCTACTCACCTTAGGAGTTCTTTGAAATGAAGTGTGAACTTCTGATATAAAGGCAAGTGAGAATAATTGTGTACTGCTGAAGGAGAAAGACATGGATAAAAACTAAGTTTTCCACAAAGAGATTTAATGATTCATCAATTAGTAGAGCTCCCAGAATCAAGAACTCATTAAGGAAGAGGGATTAGGCTGATGTTGACCAGTAGATTGTCCAAAGGTCTAGTGAAAAGCCTGGATGCATTTACCATAAATAATGGAAGATAAATGCTTCAAGCAGTTTGTTGCTACTCAGAGATGCTGGGTAGGGTCCAAAGTCTCTGCTTTTGAATTATAGCAGAAAATATGCATGCATTTGTTTGCTGTCGCACTCATGATACTCTAATGGCCAGAGATCAGTAGTACAATGGATTGAGTTTCTTCTTCTTCAATAGCACAAGTATTGGTGTCTTTAAATCTTTGTGATGTTTCTTATGAAACAGAATGGAGAATAAGTGAATAAGTGTAGTGTGAACAGTTGAGAAGTTGAGGGAAGAAATCCATATCTGCAAGAAGAAAATACATGTATTTTGAAGGATTAGGCACTTTCCCAAATTCTACAGTAGGCTTGACACAAATGTAATACTCATTTAACTACCAGTAACCATTTACCTGACATTAAACCCCTCGATTGTGTTACTATTTGCTAAGTCTTCATACCACTATATCACAGAGAGATAGGTCCTGGGGTCGGCTCCTCAGGTACTGTTCTGTGTCCTCTTATTCAGGGGTTCTACACTCTCCAGTCTTCCAAATAGAATGGTCATAAAGGATAAACATTCTAAGGTTTATTCAAATTCCCTCTATGTACTTGGATTATTGACCTTAGATGCTGCTTCTCTTCTATTGTTACTTCTTCCTGAATAACAGACATCTCTTCACATATACTGAGATAAATCACCACTCACTGGCATTTGTTAATGTTATGGCATACACACTATCAGATTTGGAATGACTCAAGCCCTTCCTAACACATCTCCTCACCACCCCCTTCTGTAAACACTTCACCAGGCAAAGGTAGTTTGTGTCTCTTACTTAGAACGACTCTCAGGAACTTTAGAGTTAATCTTTGGTTTCATTAAATAAAAATTTGATTCAAGGAAGGCTTTAATCCCTTTTATTGGAGCAATTTTACTGTTAAGAAAATAAGTGTTTAATGTGACAAATTTGACCTTGCAATTATTCAGAAAACCTTTTCCTCACAGTGTTCTCTAAATTAAAATGTAACACTATCCATGAAGCAAAAGTTGTCAATCGCTAGAAAAGAATAGTTGATTCCCTAAAAATAAATAGCTTGAGGAAAGTAACTGAAACTTCTGGTTATGTAAATTTTCATTATTTGCCAAACTTATGAGGGTGATGAGTGGAAAAATTATCTGCTTACAACCTCTGACCTATTATTGACTAACTGCTAAGCTATGTTGGCCTTGTCTTAAATATAACACAAGAATTTAAAAAAAAATCTGAGTAGTAACATCAGAGTGTGCAAAATGCTGGGGATAGACTCCATAGAATTAGTTCTAGTAAGTCACTATACAAAAAAATTAAAAATAAAATAAAGCAAAAAAGCAGAACACCACTTCCAGGATAAGATCAGAATCCTAAAATGTCCAGTTTTCACCAAAAAAAGTACCATATACAGGCGCCTGGGTGGCTCAGTTGTTAACCGTCTGCCTTCGGCTCAGGTCATGGTCCCAGGGTCCTGGGATCGAGCCCCACATCAGGCTCCCTGCTCGGCAGGAAGCCTGCTTCTCCCTCTGACCCTCCCCCTGCTTGTGTCCCTTTCTCGCTGTGTCTCTCTGTCAAATAAATAAATAAAATCTTAAAAAAAAAAAAGGTACCATATACCAAAAAACAAGAAAGTATGATACACATGCAGGAAAAAAAAAGCAATTAATAAAAATTGTGTATGAATGGACCCAGACACTGGACTTAGCAAACAAAACAGCTATAAAAAAATATGTCCTATTTGTTGAGTCACAAGATCTCAAGAAATATTTGATTTGACAGAAGAAAGAATCAGGAAACATGAAGACAGATTGATAGAGAAAAGAATTACAAACACTGAAAAGAATAGAAAGACAAAGAATGAAGAAAATTGAACATAGCCTCAGAGACCTGTAGAAAATATATAAGTGCAAGGAGAAGAGAAAAGGGCAGAAAAAAAAATCGTTAAAGAACTTGTGACCAAGATCTTCCCAAATTTGATGAAAAATATTAATGTGTACATCCATGAAGCTCAACAAACAAGCAGGATCAACGTGAAGTGATTTAAAGCTATACATATCATAATTAAACCACTGAAACATACATTTTTAGGGTTCTTTCTTTTATTTCTGTGAAGGATGCTTTCAGTGTTTTGATGAGGATTGTGTTACATCTGTAGATGGCTTTGGGTAGTAGGGACATTTAATGATATTCATTCTTGCAATCCACAAACATGATATGTCTTTCTATTTTTTTGTGTGTCTTCTTTGGTTTCCTTCAGCAAAGTCTTATAGTTTACATTGTACAGGTCATTCACTTCCATGGTTAAATTTACTAAGATTTTGTTGTTTTTAAAGATTTTTATTTATTTATTTATTTGAGAGAGAGAGAATGAGAGATAGAGAGCACGAGAGGGAAGAGGGTCAGAGGGAGAAGCAGACTCCCTGCTGAGCAGGGAGCCCGATGCGGGACTCAATCCTGGGACTCCAGGATCATGACCTGAGCCGAAGGCAGTCACTTAACCAACTGAGCCACCCAGGCACCCAAGATTTTATTGTTTTTGATGCTACTATGAATGAGATACTTTTATTTCTTTTTCAAAGATCTCATTATTAGTGTAAATGAATGAAATGGATTTCTATATACTGATTTTGTATCCTGCAACTTTACTCTGATTATGGATTCATTTCAATAGTTTTTTGATTGACTCTTTGGGATATTCTATATATAAAGTCATATCATCTGCAAATAGTGGCTATTTTACTTCTCCCTTTCTGACTTGGATGCCATTTATTTCTTTGTCTTACCTAATGGCTCTAGCTAGGGCTTTTAGTACCAGAAGAAAGGTGAGAGTGGGCATCCATGTCTTGCTCCTGATCTTAGAGGAAAAGCTTTAAACCTTTCACTATTGACCATGATATTAGCTGTGACTTGTCATATATAGTCTTTATTATGTTGAGGTATATTTCTTCTGCACTCAGTCTCTTAAGGGTTTTTCATATGAAAGGATGTTGTGTGTTTTCAGTTGCTTTTTCAGTGGCTATTGAGATAGTCATGGCATATTATTTTGATTTTATTGGTATATTACATTTATTGAGTTCTGTGTGTTGAATGAAACTTGCATCCTAGAGATAAATCCCACTTGGTCCAGGGGTATACTACTTTAATGTGTTCTTGAATTCAGTTTGCTTTTTTGAGGAGAATTTTTGCATCAGGACTATTGGTCTATATTTTTTGTTTGTTTTTATTTAAATTCAATTAGCCAACATATGGTACACCATTAGTTTCAGATGTAGAGTTCACTGATTCATCAGTTGCATATAACACCCAGTGCTCATTACATCACATTCCCTCCTTAATGCCCAACACCCAGTTACTACATCCCCCCACCCACCTCCCTTCCAGCAACCCTCAGTTTGTTCCCTATAGTTAAGAGTCTCTCATGCTTTGTCTCACTCTCTGATTTCTTCCCATTCATTTTTCCCTCCATTCCCCTGTGATCCTCTGTGTTGTTTCTTACATTCCACATATGAGTAAAACCATATAATTGTCTTACTCTGATTGACTTATTTCACTCAGCATAATACCCTCCAGTTCCATGGAGTATTTTTTCATGTGTCTGTTGGCCATTTGTATATCTTCTTTGGAGAAATGTCTGTGCATGTCTTCTGCCCATTTCTTGACTGGATTATTTGGTTTTTGGGTGTTGAGTTTGACAAGTGCTTTATACATCTTGGATACTAGCCCTTTATCAGATATGTCCTTTGCAAATATCTTCTCCCATTCTGTAGGTTGCCTTTCAGTGTTACTGCTGGTTATGGGTCTGTTTGAATTTTGTATTTCTTTCTGTTTCAGTTTTGGTAGTTTGGTGTTCTTGTCTGTTTTGGTATGAGGGTTAACAGTGGCCTCATAGAATGAGTTGGAAATGGGCCTTCCTCCTGGATATTATGAAAGACTTTGTGGAGGACTGGTATTGTTTCTTTAAATGTTTAGTAGAATTCACCTGTAAATCCATCTGATCCTGGGGGTTTTGTGTTGGGTTGATGATAACTGATTCGATTGGCTTATTCCTCATTTTTCTCTTCAGATTTTGTATTTCTTCTTGATTCAGTCTTGTAGGTTGTTTGATTCTACAAATGCATCCATTTCTTATAGATCATGTACTTTTCTGGCATATAATTGTTCATAGTCATCTCTTATGCTTCTATGTATTATTGCTGTAGTTATCACTTGCAATGTCTCCTCTTTCATTTCTAATTTTGAGTCATCTGTCTTTTCTTCTTTGTTAGTCTAGGTAAAGTTTTGTCAATTTGGCTGACCTTTTCAAGGAACCGGTCTTAGTTTTGTTGATTCTTTTTATTGTTTTTCTGGTCTCTATTTCATTTATTTCTGTTCTGATCTTTTGATCTTTATTATTTCCTCCTTCTGCTAGCTTTGGGCTTAACGTGTTCTTCTCTTGTTCCTCAAGCTGTAAAATGAAGTACATTATTTGCTCTCTTTCTAATCTGTAATGTGTGATTATTGGTATTAAATATCCATGCAGAATTGTTCTGGTTGCATCCCGTAAGAATTGATATGATGTTCTAAAAAAGATTTGATATGTTGCATTTCCATTTCATTTGTTCTGAGATCATGTTTTCTTTTCCTTATGATTTATTTTTGACTCATTGGTTATTCAGAAGTGTCATTCAGTTTCTACACATTTGTGGATGTTTTCACTTTCTTATTGTCAGTATCATACAAAGTCAGCAAAGATAGTTGGTATAAATTTAATCTTCTGAAATTTCCTAAGATTTTTGTATCCTATTATATAATCTATACTGCACAATAATGAGATAAATGTGTATTTTGCAGATATTGGATGGAATGTTCAACGGATGTCTCTTAAGTCCATTTCTTCTGAAGTATGGTTCCATTCCAATGTTTCCTTGTTGATTTTCTGTCTGGATAATGTATCTACTGTTGCTAGTGGGCTAATGGAATCCCTTAGTATCACTGGGTTGCTGTATATTTAGCCCTTATGATCTGTTAGTATTTGTTTAATATATTTCAGTGCTTCAGTGTTAGGAGTAGAAATACTTGTGGTTTTTATAGCTTCTTGATGTATTGACCTTTACATTCTTATAATGACCTTCTTGTCTTTTGTTACCACTTTTGACTTGAAATCTGTTTCGTTTGATCTAAAATAGCAGCCTGCATCTGTCTTCTTTTGGTTTTCACTTGTTTGGAAAGTCATCCTCCATCTCTTCACTTTGAGCTTATGTATGTCTTTAGAGCTGATATAAGTCTCCTGTAGGCAGCATATAGTTGAGTCTTGTATTTTTTTTTTTATCACTCCAGCCGCTGTGTGCACTATTAATTGGGTGAGTTCATCCATTAATTAGGGTATATAATTAGGGTAACCATATTAACATGTAAGGACTTTCTAGTCTTCTTTTATGTTTTGCTTTCTGGTTATTTTCCATCTATATTGTTTCTTTTTCATTCTGTTTCTATCCACCTTCGTAAAGTGGTGGGTTTTGTCATGATTTGCTCAGTCTTCCATTTGTGTGTGTGTGTGTGTGTGTGTGTGTGCGTGTGCATGTATGTGTCAGCTCCAGATTTTTGTTTTGTGGTTTCCTTGAGCATTACATAAAACTTGCTAGTCCTTTTTCTCCTGCTGGCAACTCATATTCATTTGTGTCTGTTCTCTGAGTGTTGCCTTATGCTTACCTTAAGGTTTACATAAATAATGCTAGTCCTTTATCTGCTGCTAGAAAATCATATTCATTTCCCTACAATGGTTCCACACTTTTACTCCTCCACTTTTGTTTCTGATGTCAAAAATTACCTCTTATTATGCTGTGAATTCCTTAAACATACCATTATCTTTAGTACTCTCCTCCTTTAACCTTTATTCTATAGTTGTTTAACAAACTATTCTTAAACTGAGTGAATCTTTCTATTTGATGGTCTGTTTCACCTTTGTCAGAGTTTTGTATGATTTCATTTTTTTGTGTGTCACTAGTGTCTTTTCATTTCAGCTTGAAGAGCTCTTTCAGCCTCTCTTGCAAGGCAGGTCTAGTGCAGCGAACACCCTCAGCTTCTGTTTGCCTGGGAAAGCCCTTATTTTCCTTCATCTCGGACATCTTTGGTGGACAGAGTATTCATGACTGTCATTTGTATCTTTCAGTACTTTGAATCTGTCTCTCCTTTGTCTCCTGGCCTGTACTGTTCCTGCTGAGAAATCCGCCCAGAGGCTAAGTGGTGAGGTGTTCCTTTGTGCACTAATTCTTTTCCCCCTGCCTCTAATTCTTTACCATTGGTTTTGGACATTTATAATGTTCCATTGAGAAAGATTTTTTTGCATTGAGATAATAAAGTGTTCTATTAGCTCTGTGGACTTGTATGTTAAGTTCCTTCCACAGGTTTGGGAAGCTCTCAGCAATTATTTCTTTAAATAAATGCTGCCCCCTTCTTCTCTTCTCCTTCTGGTATACTCATTATTCTTATATTGGCTTTTTCAAGAGTCTGATAACTCTCATAGGGTTTCTTGACATGTTGAAAGTCTTAGTCTCTCTCCTCTTCCACTTGAATCATTTCTAAATTCCTATCATCCAGATAGCCTATTTTCCTTCCATCTGACCTGCTATATTTCCAATGCTTTTCCAATTTTTCATCTTGTTTGTTGAGTCCCTCAGATCCAGATTTTCTTTGGTTCCTTTATATAATTTCACCAAATTCTTTGGTAAAGCACTCCTGTTCATTAATTTTATGCCTGAGTTCTCTGAACTGCCTTCTAAATTTTCTGTAGCTCACTAAATTTCTTCATGAAAGCTGTTTTTAATTATATATGAATAGGATCGCAATAGTCTTTGTCTTTGAATTTAGTTGTCATTTTCTCTTTGTGATACCATCATACTATAATTTTTCATAGTGGATGAGATGTGCCTTTGTCATCTCACTTGAAGTTTCGAGCATCTTCTTATTTGGGAAAGGCTTTGTTGACTTTGATTCTAACAGTTAAGCACATTGGCAATCAGAAACCTTACTTTTGTTTCCCAGAAGGTCATGATATCGCACAATATTTCATTTTCTCTTGCTGGAGCTGACTCATCACTAAAATTAGGAGCACACCTAAGAGAACTGACTTTTAAAAAAAAAAAAAAAGCCGGTGCCAGAGTGGCAGGGCAGTTGTGGGCTTTAGCACTTGCGCCATGGGTGTGCCCAAAGCCAGTGGGATGGGTGGGAGGGGTCTCAGAGGTCCCAGACTTCTTGAAATCCCAAGGCACACAGCAGCAAACACCTTCCTTTAATTCTTAGTTGGCCTTCTCCCCTTTCTCTCCCTTGTGCCCATCACAGAGCTCTCCTCAGAAATCCAGGTGCTGCTGAAGAGCAACAGGCCCCTCCATGAACCTGAGCAGCCAGGGGGACTTCAACTTACCCTTTGCCTTCTCCCTCCTCTGCCTCCTCTGCTAGGACCAGCACTACCCCTGCTGCTGCACCTCCCTTGGCCCCATAGCCTCTCTGATTCCCAATCTATGCACTTTGGGAAGCAGATGGAAGGATCTCTCAGTGTCCTTGTATGCTCTCTAGAGGCCCTTTAATCAGTCATGGATGTCCAATGAGGTGCAAATGGAAGGGGAGAGAAAATGAACAACTTAATACTGCCAAGATACTGACGGTACCCCTCTGACTCTCACTTCAATAAGAATGAATGAGAAATGTTGAATGAGGAATTTCTTCTGTATGAATGAGGACTGCAATGAGTTTGAAATGCAGTACCATTGTTACCTGGAAAAACCAGGCATATAGGAAAGGGTAGGAAAGAACCTGAGAAAGGCCAGGTTCCAAGGACAACCACAGGAGCTTGTTTCTCTCTACAAATATATTACTCATATTGGAACAGTGAGAACCCTTCCAGGAAGCCATGACTTTATCTGAGATCAATCCAGTCTAGAGCAACTTAAAACACACCATAATTACCCAAACTCCATTTCATATCCTGGAATCATATCTCTTATCACTCTAGCTCTGGTTCCAGGATAATGGCACAAATCCCCTCCAGTCCATCTTTCATGCACCTATGAATTCTGGACAAATACCAAAAACCCCACAACTAGCCACAGATACCAAAGAGTGCATGGGAGACAAAACTTGAACAAGTGACCAGTAAAGGGAATAAGGTTTCCAGGTTTGTTTCTTTATTTTTGTGCCTTTTGTTTCTGCAACAGTTCTTCCAGTTGTGGGGCTGTCCTCAAACCAGAAAGTGTTTAGGATCCCTGGCTTCTTCCCACCCTGATAAGTTGTGACAAACAGAAATGCTCCCACATATTTCCAGGCCCCACCCAGAACCAGTTTCCTAGCATCACTTGGGGTCTGTGGGTAGCCAAGGGCCCTGGCTCAACACACACCCCACCAAACTCTGTCCTTGGCGGGCTCCGCTCCAGTGCTGTTCTGCCATCGGGTCAACAGGCTGCTTTAGTTGAAATCATTTCATAGGATATTTTCCTTTGGGTTCTTCTGAGAACACAGACTGAGATTTGCATGGGGACTGGGAAGGGCCCTCAGGAACACCACCTCTGAGGGCATGATGGCAGGTACTCAGGGCAGAGGGAGAAGTTGGACTGCAATGGAAGAGCAATAAAACCCACAAGTGATCAAACAGGGAGCTAAGGAGCTGAGCTGCCCTTCCAGTTGCTTTAACTGGAGGCAGTTTTGCTGCCAGAGTTGGAAGGCAGGGCATCAAGTGTGCAACCGCAGATGAAGGACATGCCACCTGAACTGCTACATGTTTGATTTGTTCCCGGATTCGCTTCTTTGATGAAATAATGGCAAAAGGAAGATGGAGGAGTATTGGTCTCAGCCATTCAGGCTGCTATCACAAGACAGCACAGACCGTGTGGCTTATGAACAACAGACACTTCTCACAGTTCAGAGGCCGGGAAGTCCAAGATAATGCTACCAGGATTTCGTGTCCAGAGAGAATCCCCTTCCTTCCTGGCCTTCTCACTGTGACCTCACACAGCACAAGTGACAAGGGAGCTCAAGGCAGCTCGGACAAGGGCACTGGTCCCAATCATCACGTCCCACAGCTCAGCCCCCAGCATCATCACCATGGGGCTGAAGATTTCAACATATGAATTTCTGGGGGACACAAACATTCAGCCTATGGCACCACACTTCTTCCCTACAATTTCATTGTGTGAGGCAGGGGGACAAGGTGGAGTGGAAAATGTGGGGAGAACAACTGCAGTGTTAACTCACCAATTTGAACATGTTCATTAATTGTCATTTTTAAGTAAATTTTTCATGTTTAGAAATTATTTAATCCCCATTTTACAGATGAGGAAATTAAGGATCAGAGATTATGTTAACAATGTGTAAACTCTCAGTTATTAGAAGAGCCTATTACTTTAATTCTCACTCTTTCCACCAGAGCCATCTTATATATTTTCATACTACGCAAAGGATTAACTTTCAGTGGTGAACTAAAATATTAAGTATTAAACATTAAATCTTCACTTTTTCCTTTTGTGTTCAAGCTCTCTAGGGCTGGCTCAATGTATTTCTTTATCAATTGAGCACCTATGTGAGGAAGAGAGACATTTCAACCACACTTCAGAAAATACGTGGACACAAAAACACTTCCTATCTCAGACAGAATCCAATAAAATTAGTTGATAATAGCAAAAATAAATAAATAAAAAAGGACACTAAATGCAAACCTTAGAGAATGTGCCTAAGACTTTTTTTTTTTTTTAAGATTTTATTTATTTATTCATGAGAGACAGATTGAGAGAGAGAGGCAGAGGGAGAAGCAGGCTCCCAAGGAGCAGGGAGCCCGATGCGGGACTCGATCCCAGGACCCTGGGATCATGACCTGGGCCGAAAGCAGACGCCCAACCATCTGAGCCACCCAGGCGCCCACTAAGACTCTCCTTTTAATGTCATTTTTCAAAGACCTTAGCATCAATATTTACATTTTAAAACAAACACTCTTGGTAACAGATCCTAATGGCTAAGGGCCATTTCAAGCAATAGAGATGAATCAGTCTGACCTTTAAAACAAAACTTAAATGTCAGAAGATACATCCAAATATCAAGAAGTTATTTTAAAAATATCATCCCAAAAGTCTAGGTGGAAAATGTTCTAGATCCATATTTCTAGACAGAGTGAGTTCCACAAGAATCAATCTATTAAAGATACCACCAAATTTGGTGTATAATTCACTTTACTAAAGATTGTATCACATCTAAGTATGTTTGGATTGGTATGGTCAAAGCTATACCCTATTTTTTTTAAGATTTTATTATTTGAGAGAGAGCGAGCACAAGCAGTGGGGAGGGGCAGAGGGAGAAGCAGACTCTCCGCTGAGCAGGGAGCCTGATGTGGGGCTTGATCCCAGGACCCTGGGATGATGACCTGAGCCAAAGGCTGATGCTTAACCGACTGAGCCACCCAGGTGCCCAGCTATAACCTATTTTTTGATGTCTGAGGCATGTAGCAGTAACACATAGTTTAGTAATTTCCAGGCCCTTAATTGCTTTAGCTTAAGTATCTTCTTGAAGCTGGTATGGTTCATTCTCTTTGTCTTCTGAGCATCTTCGTTTACATAAAAGAGCCCCCCTCCACATGGTTCCGCCTCCAGGCCTTTCTTGGTATTCTTAGGATGGAGACCAGAGAACCCTGAAAGCCTTATGCATTTATCAAGGACTTTGGTAAGGTGAGTGAAGCACTGATATTGGTTGCAAAATTTAAGGAGGCACCAAAAACTCAGTTATTAAGATAAGTAATATTTAACGCAGTATTTAAAAAAAAAATAAAGATTAATGTAAAATCCAAAATAAATAAAATATCCAAATTTTAAGTAATTACTGATTTTTCCTTTTACTTCAGGTGCCAAAATGGCTCACAGCAGTATTTAAAATTTTGTTTCGATATCCCTTAAATATTCTTGAACCTTTTCCAGCATTTTTCCATTTTTATTAATGGAAGGTGCACTAAATTGTGTATTCCCAACCTACCTTACCCATTTTCTTTCCAAGTCCTTTGCCTAACAAAAGTGAAATGAAACAGAAGGCTATCAACTTCATAATATATCAGCCTTCTGCATCTCTTACTCTGACATAGGTCCTAAAGCAGCAAAGAACCTAATGTTGTTCCCATTTATATATTTATATGGACTCATACTCCATGTATCATTTGTGAAAACCTTTCCCTATCACGTTAGATCTCAATGGTCTCTCTAAAATTACTCTCTACAGTTCTGGAAGTGTCAACCCATTTTAATATATCATACAATGTCTACCTTTGCTGCCTGATAGGTATGTTCTCTGAAAGACAAACACTGAGCTATTTGAGGTAGTTTACTACTTTGTGTTGTAACACAAACAATGGGCTAGCACATAAATATTGAAAACCCACAGTCTCCTTTCTCCTAGAATCCAAGAATGCATCTCTTTGCTTTTTGGCACATACATCTTTGGAGTTTGTGACAGTATAATCAATGAACTCATCCTGTGCATCCATAAGAGATGTTATTCATCACTCTTCCTGGTCTTACCTCAACTAGGAAATGTTCATGTAACCTTTTAGATGTGTTTGCCTTAGATCAGTATTTATCCATCTTTTTCCTAAGGCACCCCTGCTGGCAGAAGAGTACGAAGTAATGCAGAATCCAGAAGCATTATGCCAAGCTGCAGATGGCAAACAGAACATTTAACTGTTATGTTTAACCTTTAAAATGCATGACAATTTTTCATTCTATTCCATAATTCACTCATTCAGCAAATATTAAATGCCTATTCAGTGCCAGACATTGTCACAGGGATACAGCAAAGAATACACATACTTGTATTTGTTTTTAATCTTATATTTTATGCAATTTAGCGTAAGTAGAGAAACAAAAGCAAAAATTATCCCAAATCCAAGTGCAAAACTGATAATCTGAGATGGCTAATTATTGCTTCAAATACCACCAGTCATGCTTTTGCACATCCTGGGATTATGTGTGCTCCAGTTTGAGAAGCAGAGTCTTTGGTTAGTTCCCAGAAAACAAAAGAAATATTATTATTTACTCCAGATGAAAATACTTGGGAGTATCATTAGAACTAACTCTTTGCCTTCACTTCCATACATCAGGTTCTGCCTACATTCTAAAATGACAAAGGCAGAATCTACTTCAATACCTACAGAAAATGTAAAAAACCTATACTTTCAAAAAAAAAATCATGTGTGAGGAGGAGGTGGAATCAGTCTTGACACTTTAAGGTCCAATCTTTATTGACCTCACCACTGCATTGTCCATCATTGCGTGTCTCTCCCTTAATTAAAGTGCTCTTGAGTTCTCAACGCAGCTGCTGATCAGCTTCAGAAAGGATCTCTCCTTAGAAAAAGTTAATTTTCACATGAAAGAAACTTTCAGACTTGTCCCTGCAGAGATCTGCTGAACACTCCTGGTGTTCCCTTTTATTGGTCAGAACCAAAGCTAGTGAAAAAGTATTACATTCCTCAATGATAGTTTTGTCTTAAATAGTTTGATTTTAGCCACAGGTCTAACTCCAAAAATAAACATGGAATTGATCTGCTTGTGCTTGTGGATATGTAGTATATGTACTTTTGAAAGGAGGCAGTGATTTGCAATAGCACAAGTGATCTCCTATTAGGATTAAGATTCAATTCTCCAACTGCAGTGACTGGATAACTTGCATGAAGCCTGGCTCTCCTACCTGAAGTCCCCAAGTCAATCATTCCAAATTATTACAAAAAAGGTCTCATATGTGCATTAATGTGGATATGTGTTCTCTTGCAGATAGTGTACAACCTCAAGAATTCAGATCTTTTCAGACTGGCTAAATTAGAAAAGTAAGGGATCACAAATATACATATATTTCACAACTACAGGATAAGGAGTATGCAATGGAATAACCAGTGTCAACTGGCATGAGATTTCACTGTTTTAAAATTCAGATTAAGGTCAGTGTTTAATAACCTAAACTGAGAAAAGCCTAGGAGTACACACCTTTTGATAACGCCACAGAGGATGCTGATTCAAATACTCCTCTAAGACTAAAGTCCACTTTAATCCTGAATATAATTTGTTTCTGGTTTTGTAAAGACGTAAACTTATCATGCCCCAAGGCTAGAATCCAGAAGGTTTAATGTTCTCTTCACCTCTGTCTTCTGATATTTTATATTAATGATGGCACTCAGAAGCATAAAGCCACCACTGTCTCCAGCACAGGAATTCCAGGTTATTACAATTCCTTGTATATGAACACACATCTGTGCACAGCTGCATTCTATCTTCAAGTCTTAGTGTTACAGGCTGGGTCTCTCTCTAACACTAAATGATTTTAAATATATGACCTTATTCCTACCAATCAGAGGAACTGGACATTTTATATTTGAAACTTTAAGGTCAGTTTATTAAGTTCAATGATGAGAGCTATCAGAAGAATATTCTCCTGGAAATTATTTTTTCTTAGAAAAAAAGAAAGAAAAATCCACACACCAGCACAGCCACAGATGCTGTGGCAGTCGCCCCTCTGTGCAGACGGGGAAGGCCCATTAGTCAGTCAGATCACTGTCCGGGTCAGCAGGGTTACAGTCAGGGCCGTCCTCATCGTCGTCTAGCTCCACGTCATCCATTTCCTGGAACAGAGATTCATCTACCTCCACACTGTTTCCAGCTGCAAAAGACAGAAGATTTCACCTTCAGTCTCATATTCAGGAGTAAAAGACACAACTCACTGGCAGCACCAAACACAAACTTCCAGATGTGCAAGGGAGGTGCCAGTGATGAAATCCTAAACTACTACTGCAAATCACAGCAACAACGGTCTGCAGCGGTCAGCAGAGACACACATTTTAAGAGCAACTTCATGCTTCCAGCTTAAAAAAAAAAAAAAAATCCAGTTATTAAAAAAAGCTTTCCTAGAATGAATTATTTATGATGTGGCATGTTTTAAGTTGAAGATGACGGTATATCCTGGTTAAACAACCATGGGGCCCGTACCAGGAGTCTTCCAGCATTGGCAGATAGGTACATCATTCAAGCTCAACTACACTTGTTATTTAATTGATAGATAGATAGAACTTGATCTTCACTCTCACTTAGTTCCCCTTATAACCAATGGTATGCCTTTCTCAAATTCCAAATATCTGAGCCCTATAGGAAGCAATCCCTCGGCCTTGCATCAAACATCTTTACTCTTCAGTTTGTCTGAAGTACATAAAGGTGGGAGAGTACAGTACTCTTAGATGACCAAAAATTGTTCATCTTCCTTTCCTGGCAGACTCCAGCCCACTCACATTCAATTCAATGAGAATGAGTCTTGCTTCATGCCTATGAGCAGTTCAGTAATAAAATACACCTTTGCTAAGTCCAGGCCAAAGAACAACTCACTGTCTCTGGGAGAGACAGGCAAGTTCCCAAAACAGATGACATCTAAAATATCTTTGCAATAAATTTTAATCCAGCAAGAAGAAAAGGGGGCAGGATGAAGCAATTATAGGTAGAGGTATATGCAAAGGGAGAAAGAAAAAATAAGACTTTGAATACTTCTAACTTGAACACAAGATTCTTTAGGAAAAATATCTGGAGATATCATAGGTGAAGGCCAAATTGAAGGATTGTCTAGGTCAACCTTTTTCTCTAAGCAACAGAGAACCATCAAAAGATTTTAAGGAGAGAAGTATCATGATTAAACATGAGTTTTAGGAATGCCACCTCAGGGGCGGTGACTAAAGACACCAAAAAGAGGAAGAGACTGAAGCAGGGAGACAATGTAAGAAGCAACCACAAACACCTGGGGAGGGGGGGGATGATAAAACCCTAAAGTTAGGAGGAAAGAGTTGAAAATGTCTGGAAAAGACACTTCTGAAGCAGAATCAACGGAGAGCTTTTGGTTAGTTCCTGGATATGAAGAGATACTTGATCTGTTAGGGTAAGGAGTCAAGGATGAGTGAAGACAGTAAAACTTCTCAAGTGCAAGAGAGAATGAGACACAGCTTTTTGGTTCCAGAATTTCTCAATAAAATAGGAGAAAAACAAGCTAGTAAAGTGAGAGAGAGACAGATGAGGACAACCTTGCTGGGTTTGTCTGTCTGTCTGCTTGCTTGTTTGTTTGGGGTGTTTCTGTTTGTTTGAAGACTTTTAATGTCCTGGAGCAAGAATGCAGTAAGATATATAAAACAGAGTGGTGAGTGTCCATAAGGGCCCAGATCAAGTTAAGAAGCATGATTTGGCAGTGAGGCCACACCAACATTGCTTCTTAACCTTTTCCAGAAGACAGTCCAGGAACAAAACTGAAAGGCCAGAATGCTATAGGATCCCCAACTGGCAAGATGAGCATGAAGGCCAATGAACTGCAGAACTCTAGGGTGCGATCCGAAGTGTGACTGAGTATAGAGCCCAGTTTAAGAAACACACATAGGCCATAAGCTCCATGAGGGCAGGGAATTTGTCTATACTGTTCTCTGCTGCTATATCGTCGGCAACCAGGGCAACGCTTGGCTTACACTAGGGGTGCAATAAATATCTATGCATGGATGAATAATGGACAGAAGACTGAAAGAGGATAAAGTTTAGGATAAAGAGAAGGAAAGCATAAGGAAGTAGGTGTTCCAGATAGTAAGACTAGTATGAAACATAAGATTTTGGTTAGAGGGCATGAAGAGTTCCAGATATGAGGTCTTTATAAAGTTCCATGACCATGAAATAATTTCCACAGATTTCTGATACTAGAAATTTGGGTAAACCAGGCCACCTGACTTACGGTGGCCTGGTTTACTAGTTATTAAAGACTAATGTGACCATAGTTGTTTACTGCCATCTTTGATGTTGCTTGTTACCAAAAAACTTTAAAAGATACATTGCTATAGTTTAGTGTATAAATAAGTCAAGCATTAAAATTTATTCTTCAAAATGTACTTGTTTATAGCCTTGGGAGGACAATTTTACATTAAGTTATCACTGTGATTTTCATGGTTTAATATTAAAAACAGTGTATTATGTACACGTGGAATCTTAGTATTATCTTACCATCTTCCAAAAACTGGATATCAGATGTGTCAAGATTATGATCTGTTTCAAAGAGCTGTTTCCCTAAAAGAAACAAGTATGTTTAATTCATATTTTTCCTATATGTTCCAGTTTCCCACCTTTCCAGTTTTCCTCCATCTTCCCTACAATCCTTTAAAAAAATAAAATAATCCAAGAAAACAAGTCAAAAACCTATTTTTCTATGAATTTCAATAAATTTATCAATTCAGTAAGTAGCTAAGAGGCATGTGATATGTATCTGCATTAAAATGGAACAAGTGAAAACCCAAGTCTGCTTCAGAGCCCCAGAAAAACAAATACATCTGACTCTACCACTCTAACGCTTCTGATTCTGAATGTCGTGGTAGAGCTGTATCTTAAGATCTATCCATTGAGATATTTAGATCAGATATAAGCCATAAAAATTAATCATAATTATGAATGAAGAAATGTCATCATGTAGACAGAATGCTTTCTCTTTTTGTCCTAGATGCCCAAGTATGTTATGTTTTTATAGAAATCTGTCCAAATGATCCTCTTGTTGTGCAAGAATATGGAACAGCCTGGGCAGGGGAGAGGGGAGTCATACCACTTAATTTATTTTTTCCTGCTTGTTCTTCTTCTTTCATTCGTTTCTTTTTAATTTCCAAGAGTTCTGCATCAAACTTGGCCTTCCAACTTAAGAAATTCTCGATTGTAACAGGAGTGCCATGAAATAATTGCTTAGAAAATAAAAAAGATGTGGTTAGATAAAGGAGGCTTATAATTTATAATAAAATTGTAATTTATAAAGAAATAATGTATATTTCTTGATCTTACCCGCATGAGCTCTACTAACCTTTATTAATCATTACCCATGCTATGTGACCAATGCAGTGACTTCTAAAATCTTATGTAGCAAAATTTAAGTAAAATTTACTTTTGTTTATTTTGCGATTGCCAAAAAAATTACTGAAATTTCTAAAAACAAAAAAACCCACAACCAAAAAAAAAAAAAAAGGAAACAATAATGAAAGAAAACCCAGCTTTATAATATACCTTTTCAGCTTCCTCTGCCTCTTTTTCTTTTTGTTTCTTTTCTTCTTCTCTTCTAGTTTTTATTTGATCTACTATTTCATTTAGTTTTTCTTGCACAGCTGTCACTAAAGTAAAGATCATCACCATACCAAGGTTTTCTTCTGCCTATGTAACCAAAAGAAAGGTTGTAGTGAGAAACATACTTCTCAGAAAAACAAACAAAAAAACTAACCAATGAAAAAGTGTTTCATCATAATCACTAAATTCCATACATTTATAATATGATGACTAATTCAGTTACACCATAAGTTCAGACACCTGGATAAATGATCATTTAAGAATTGAGCACAGGGGCACCTGGGTGGCTCAGTCGTTAAGCGTCTGCCTTCAGCTCAGGTCATGATCCCACGGTCCTGGGATCAAGCCCCACATAGGGCTCCCTGCTCGGCCGGGAGCCTGCTTCTCCCTCTCCCACTCCCCCTGATCGTGTTCCCTCTCTAGCTGTCTCTCTGTCTTAAAAAAAAAAAAAAAAAAGAACTGAGCACATACATACATATATATGAGTAACTATATATTAAATTTAAAGACATGTAATTTGCTACATCCAACCTGAAACAGATATCTTTTTACTAATTTGTTTAAGAACTAGAATTCAGAAAACCTTTCCCTTTTTTTTTTTTAAGATTTTATTTATTTGCTAGAGAGAGAGAGAGTAGAGTACAAGCAGGGGGAGTGGCAGGCAGAGGGAGAAGCAGGCTCCCTGCCGAGCAAGGAGCCCGATGTGGGACTCGATCCCAGAACCCTGGGATCATGACGTGAACTGAAGGCAGACGCCCAACCGACTGAGCCACCCGGGCGTCCCCAGAAAACCTTTTGCGAAGAGCAACTAGTAACATGAGTTCTTCACCATATTTTCATGATTTAGATCTTTTGGGATATTTTAAAGAGCTGTGACAATGAACTGAACTTTGAGGCCAAAGTGATTTTCTAATATACAATAATAAAGAATATAGGTAATTTTGGTGATTTATCTTTACCTACCTTTTCTTCTTCAATTTGAAATGGCTTAAAATCAAATATAAAAGTTCTCCAACTCATGAAAGGGATATACAGTTGACCCTTGAACAATATAGGTTTGAACTGCACAGGTCCACTTACATCCATTTTTTTTCCAATAGATACAGTATAGTACTATAAATGTATTTTCTTTTATGATTTACTAATAACATTTTCTCTGCTTACTTTAAGAATACAGTATATAGTACATATACCATACAAAATATGCGTTAATCAACTGTTTACGTTATGGGTAAAGCTTCTTGCCAGTTAGTAGTAGTTCTGGGGGTAGTCAAAAGTTACACACAGATTTTCGACTGTGTGGAAGGAAGGTCAGCGTCCCTTAGCCTCTGTGTTGTTTAAGCGTCAACTGTGATTCAAAAGCTATTTGGAAGTTGGTCATTTGAAAGCAGATTCAAGTAAAACAAGGTATCTTGCTTATCCACAGACACAAGATACAGTTTGAAGGAAACAGACCAAACACCAAAAAAAAAAAAAAAAAAAAAAATCCCAAATATACAAGCCAGACAGAATCTCCATCCTAGAAGCAGAAGAGATTTCCAACCACTCCTTTGACAGGGCTGGTCTCAGCGGCATTTGAGTAGGTATTTCATCCCGTGGGCCCTCTCTGAATACAAGGCTTCAAGCTCCTGTGATTCTCTTCTGGGGGCTTCTCTGTGGTGTCTCCATGCTAACCATCCTACATCTGACTACACAAACATCTCTCTTGAATGCCAAACCCATATTAAAACCGCCCAGTGGACAGCAATATGATGTCGCACAGGCACGTGAACACTAAAATCATCATCTTCTCCACAAAACCTATTTCTATGTTTCCCAACTCAGAGAACCAAACCACCAACCACCCAGCACGAACACTCACATCCCATCATAAGCTCTATCGCTGCCTCTAATCTATTCTTAAATATCATTTCAATCTGCCTACTGTTCTCTATCAACATTGGTATTACCCTAACCCAGGGCACCATCATCTTCAACTTCAAATATTACAAGAAACTCCTAACTGGTTTTCTTAAAACCTGTGGTCTTGTCACCCCTGACATCAACTTCTCAAGCCACTCAATACATACACATAACTGATCTAGTCAGTCTCTTGCTTAAAACTCAACAGCTTTCCAAACCAACCAGGAGCAAGAACATATTTTTAAAACCGTTCAGAAGACCCTTTGGGAATTAATCTCTTTAGTTCCATCACATAAGATCACTAATCTCAAATTCTAAACTCAAGAAATTTAGTATGACTAGAAGTTCTGGAAGGAAATATTGATCTCTTCTCTCCCTCTCATCTCCATGACCCTTAACAAGCTCGCTCCTCTGCCCTCTCTTCTCTTTATTGCCTGGCAAACTCTTTCTCTTGAAAGCTTCTCCAGTGCCTCAAGTCTACATCCACTCACAGCATTTTTCTACACAGAATAACAATTTCCAATTTGTTAGTCCACATTCCTCAGCAGAATATAAAATCTATGAAAGAAGGGATGGTGTCTGTCTTGGTCACTTAACTTAATGCTTGATACATTTCAAAAACAAATCCCAGTAGGATCTCTTTTTTAACAACTTAAGTATTCCAATAGAAAAGCAAAAAAAAGAACCATTTATATGAAATGACAACGAGAAGTCACACAGATTTCCACATCACTACTAATTAAAGAATTTCAAATTATGATTATATACTATTTTCATCTTGTTATTATTGCTTTTCTTTCTAAATGAAAAAATCTAATGTTAGCAGATGTGGGCAGACACCTCAATGGCTACAGTGAGATCGTAACTTGGCACAATCATTTTGAAGGTCCATTTGGCAATGCGTATGAAATTAAGTATGCATAACCTTTAACCCAGTAATCTTACTTATAGAAAACACTGGACTAGTATACTCATCAATAATATACTTTCCTCATTTATTCAAAAAATATCTGAGTGTCTACTATATGCCAGGCACTAGGGATTCAATGGAGACTCTGCTCTAAGGATTTACAAATAGTGATATATAAGAATGTCCAAAGGGACACCTGGGTGGCTCAGTTGGTTGGATGTCTGACTCTTGATTTTGGCTCAGACGTGATCTCAGGGTTGTGGGATCAGGCCCCACATTGGGCTCCACACTGGGTGTGGGGCCTGCTTGGGACTCTCTCTCTCCTTCTGCCCCTGCCCCTCCCCCTCTAAAAAAAAAAAAAAAGAAGCATGTCTAAAGAATTACATATTAAATCAGGTTAAAATGATAAATAATTGTTTCAAAAAGGATAGGTGTAATTACACATACATACAGTGAAATTCTATGCAGTTATCAAAAATGATGACTCATACATGTTTACTAAAATGGAAAGATACCCACATATATTGTTATGTGAAAAAAAAGGATGTTATAAAACATTATATACAGAATGATCTAACTTGGGGTAGAAGAGGAGTACTATGAATATAAGCATAAGAAAAAAAAGTCTGGAACTATATCATACCAAAATGTTAATAGGCAGTTATACCTGGCTGGTGAGATTAAGAGTAATTTTAATTTTCTCTTTCATGAGTTCCTATACTTTCTGAGTTTTTTATAATATGAATTTACTATTTTGATATTGAAAATCAATATAATTTGGAAAAAAAAGTACAAATATCCCCTCAATATATCTGATCTCAGGTAAGTATGAGAAAGAAATCAAAATTTCTTTTCTGCAAGGAAGGAGCTTGAGGGCAAATAAAATATAAAACACATAGAAAGTAACCACTCAGCTCAAATAACTTACATTAATAAATGACTCAATATAGCATACTGCCCCAGGTTTTCTGCAGTGTTTTAAAATGAAGCATTTTAAGTCAAATATTAGAATTAGTATAATCTCACATGGGGTAGCAGAATGAACAGGGCCCAAGATAAGCACAAATTCATGCTTGATCTATCTTCTTTCACTCTTCATTCTCTAATAGCTCCAGATATTTTTAAAATATCGGCATTCAGAGGACCAATAGTCCTTGAAATATACCAGTCACATTTAAGGTGTAGATATGTTTTCTGTCAATTCTTCTTAGAACAAACAAACAAAGCTAGGACTTCTGTTTATAACACTGCGGAGTAAAGATTTTACTTGTCCCCCCTACTCCCTATTCTGAAGAATCCATGAAAACTCTCAACCCAAGCAAGACAGAGTTTTAAATTCTGGCTAAGCCCAAACTATGGGGAGCCTATCCTACCACAGAACTAGCCAAGAATTTTCCAATACCCATTTTGCCTTCACAACCCCCGCTCTCAGAGGGATCATAAACCCTGATTGCTGCTCATAAGCCTCAAGAGACGGAAAGATAAGAAAAACAAAACAATCACCAGTCCTCTTCCCAGATTGCAGGCAACTAGCCTGCAACAGGTCAGAGGGGTTGGGAGTTTTAATTTTTTTAAAAGTCAGAATTTTTAACTGCACATGGGGCTGGACCTTCTGAGAACCAGATCAAAAGTGTGTTTAAAATTAAAGTACTTACCAGACATTTTATTAACTAAAAGTCATGAGGCTGACTGAGTTTCAAGAGAAGGGACAACTTCTCTTACTCAAATTTTAAATGTACAATGGGAAACAAAAATTAAGATGTTCTGTGAATATATCTATACATATACATATATATATATAGAGAGAGAGATACATCATGAATTCTCCTTGTTCAATGTACTGGTTATACATATTTACTAGCATTTTCTTACTCTTGAAATTAATGTATACTATTTAAGGCCAATAAAAAATGCCATTACGAAACTTATTTCCTTACCTGTAATGCTAATAGTTTTAAAATGTCTGAGACATCATTATCTTCTAGATTTTCCTGGGAGAATATTTCATAAAGAGGAGCTTCATCTGGGTATTTTTCACTGTATGTAAACTTGAGGGTAGTCTGGACAGCTAAAGACATAAGATAAGAGTTTGATATGAATATCTTAAAATGTAGAGGTCAACATTTTTGTTGAATCAGTAATTAATTTACAACATGTCAATGAAACGTAGCACAACAGATTTTCCTGCAACGAAAAACAAGGTTACTATGAGATCAGACAGATAATCGCTAAGATAAATAACACATACTGCGAAGATAAGTGAAAACAAATCATGCGAATACCAAAAATCACCTCAAACACATGAAATACATTTATTACTTATGAATATTTTACCATATTGCATACCTGAGAAAGAGGATGGATAAAAGCCACTCTTTTTAAAATCCTCCTTAAGATGAACAAAAGGCACAGAATACACAGAAAAAAAATACTACCTTAGGCTTATTTTCAGGCCTCTACCAGAGTCAGTGCCCAGTGAGGAAGATCTTGCGTTAGTCCTGGAGTCTATATTTCTATATGCACAATGCCAGCAGGGCACTGCTAAGGGGTTGCTAGATGACACGGTTTTGAGATAGGGTTTAAGAGGCTGTCTGAGAAGCTTTTAACCTGACTCATTTATACGTTCTTGCTCACTCTTTTGGCCTGTATCAATGCATACATCTGATATTTGTATAGGAATGGGATCCTTACAGGCAGATCAGTGCAAGGTATCTCTCTATAGACCAACTGGTGAATTCTCAATTCCAACCAGGCAATTTGCAACTAAGCGGCAGTGCTAGACATTTTCTGTTAAAACTTAACTATTCACAAAAAAAAATTAAAATTAAAAAATAAAACTTATTAATCACAATGATCCTTTGTCTAGACTTTGCCTTTCTTGTAAAAACTCACATTTTAATTATTAAAAACTCCTGATTTTGATATTTTAACTCAAATCTAGATTCCTCCCCATAAGAGAAAAAAAAAACACCTTAAAATGTGCGAGTTTGATATTTTGTTTTAATTTTTGTGTATGATATCAATAAGGAATTTTATGAGTCAATGGATATAAGAGTGTTAACCCAAATAGATAAAATCATGAATGAAAGAGGAGAGATCACAACCAGTATCACAGAAATATGATTATAAGAGAATAGTATGAAAAATTATATGCCAACAAATTGGGCAACCAGGAAGCAAACGAATAAATTCCTAGAAACCTACAAACTACCAAAACTGAAAGAGGAAGAAATAGAAATTTGAACAGACCCATAACCAGCAAAGAAATTAAATCAATAATCAAAAATCTCCCCACAAATAAAAGTCCAGGGCCAGATCGTTCCCAGGGGAATTCTACCAGACATTTAAAGAAGAGTTAATACCTAGTCTCTTCAAACTGTTCCAAAAATAGAAATGGAAGAAAAACTTCCAAACTCATTCTACGAAGCCAGCACTACCTTGATTCCAAAACCAGACAAAGACCCCACTAAAAAGGAGAATTACAGGCCAGTATCTCTGATGAACATGTATGCAAAAATTCTCAACAAAATACTAGCAAACTGAATCCAACAGCACATTAAAGGAATCATTCACCATGATCAAGTGAGATCTATTCCTGGACTGCAAAGATGGTTCAATATTCGTAAATCAATCCATGTGATACACCACATTAATAAAAAAAAGGATAAGAACTGTATGATCCTCTCAATAGATGCAGAAAAAGTATTTGACAAAATGCAGCATCCATTTTTGATAAAAACCTTCAACAAAGTAGGGATAGAGGAAACATACCTTAACATCATAAAGGCCATATATGAAAAGACCCGCAGCTAATATCACCCTCGATGGGGAAAAACTGAGAGCCTTTCCCCTATGGTCAGGAACAAGACAAGGATGTCCATGCTCACCACTACCATTTAACAGAGTATTGGAAGTCTTAGCCTCAACAATCATACAACAAAAAGAAATAAAAGGCATCCAAATTGGCAAGGAAGAAGTCAAACTTTCACTATTTGCAGACATGATACTCTATGTAGAAAATCTGAAAGACTCCACCAAAAAAATTGCTAGAATACATGAATTCAGCAAAGTTGCAGGATATAAAATCAATGTGCAGAAATCTGTTGCATTTCTATACACCAAAAATGAAGCAGCAGAAAAAGAAATCAAGGAATCGATCCCATCTGCAACTGTACCAAAAACGGTAAGATACCTAGGAATAAACCTAACTAAAGAGGTAAAAGATTTATACTCTGAAAACTATAGAATACTTATGAAAGAAATTGAAAAGGGCACAAAGAAATGGAAAAATATTCCAAGCTCATGGATTAGAAGAAAAAACACTGTTAAAATGTCTATACTACCCAAAGCAATCTACACATTCAATACAATCCCTATCAAAACACCACCAGCATTTTTCACAGAGCTAGACCAAACAATCCTAAAATTTGTATGGAACCACAAAAGACCCTGAATAGCCAAAGCAATCTTGGAAAAGAAAAACAAAACTGGAGACATCACAATTCTGGACTTCAAGCTACATTACAAAGCTGTAGTCATCAAAACTGTATGGCACTGGCACAAAAATAGACACATTGATCAAAGGAACAGAAAAAAAACCCAGAAATGGACCCATAACTACATGGTCAATTAATCTTCGACAAAGCAAGAAGGAATAAAGAATATCTGATGGGGGGGGAACAATCTCTTCAACAAATGGTGTTGGGAAAACTGGACAGCAACATGCAGAAGAATGAAACTGGACCACTTTCTTACACGATACACAAAAATAAATTCAAAATGGATGAAAGACCTAAATGTGAGATAGAAAACCATCAAAATCCTAGAGAACATAAGCAGCAACTTCTCTGACCTCAGCTGTAGCAACTTATTAGACACATTGTTGGAGGCAAGGGAAACAAAAGCAAAAATGAACTACTGGGACTTCATCAATATAAAAAGCTTCTGCACAGTGAAGGAAACAATCAACAAAACTAAAAGGCAGCCTATGGAATGGGAGAAGATATTTGCAAATGACATATCTGATAAAGGGTCAGTATCCAAAATCTATAAAGAACTTATCAAACTTAACACCCAAAAAACAACTGAGTTAAGAAATGGGCATAAAAAAAATAAAATAAAATAAAAAGAAAAGAAATGGGCATTAGACATGAATAGACACTTTTCTAAAGACACATACAGATGGCTAACAGACACATGAAAAGATGTTCAACATCACTCACCATCAGGGAAATACACATCAAAACCACAATGAGAAACCACCTCACACCTGTCAGAACAGCTAAAATTAACAACATAGGAAACAACGGATGTTGGTGAGGATGCAGAGAAAGAGGAACACTCTTGCACTACTGGTAGGAATGCAAGCTGGTGCAGCCATTCTGGAGAACAGTTTGGACGTTCCTCAAAAAGTTAAAAATAGGGCTGCCTAGATGGCTCAGTTGGTTGAGCATCCTCTTGGTCTGGGCTCAGGTCAAGATCTCATGGGTTGTGGCACAGAGACCATTGGGCTCTGTGCTCAGTGCAGAGCCTGCTTGGAATTCTCTCTCCTCTCCCTCTGCCCCTACCCACCCCCCCCCACTCTCTCTTTCTGTCTCTCTCTCTCTCTAAAATAAATAAATCCTTAAAAAAAGTTACTGTATGGTGACTAACATAATAAAAAAATTATTAAAAAAAATAAGAAACAGAACTACCCTACAATCCAGCAACTGCACTACTAGGTATTCACCCAAAAGATACAAAATACAGATTCGAAAGGGTACATGCACCCCAATGTTTAGAGCAGCATTATCAACAATAGCCAAACTCTGGAGAGAGCCCAAATGTCCATCGACTGATGAACAGATAAAGATGTGGTAATAAACACAACGGAGTATTACTCAGCCATCAAAAAAAAAAAAAAGAAATCTTGCCATTCGCAATGATATGGATGGAGCTAGAGTATATTATGCTAAGTGAAATAAGTCAGTCAGAGAAAGACAAATATCATAGGAACTCACTCATATGTGGAATTTAAGAAAGAAAACAGATGAACATATGGGAAGGGGGAAAAGAAAAAAAAAGAAAAGGGAAACAAACTATAAGACACTCTTAACTACAGAGAACAAACTGAGGGTTGATGGAGGTAGGTGGGTGGGGGATGGGCTAGATGAGTGATGAGTATTAAAGAAGGCACTTGTTAATGATGAGCACTGTGTGTTATATGTAAGTGATGAACCACTGAATTCTACTCCTAAAACCAATGTTGCACTGTATGTTAACTAAGTAAAATTAAAAAAAAAAAAAAAAAAAAAAAGATTGTTAGGCCAATAAGGATACACAGTGTCTTTTGGCATTTTCTTTCTTAATTAGCACATTTCTAATTTTATTGCTAGAACAAGATTTTTTTTATACATTTATTGATTTTACTATTTGATGTAATAGACATTCATTACAGAAAATTTAGAAATATATGAAGGGGGAAACAAAATCAGTAATAATCCCACCATCAGGAAAAGATCACCAAAAGTAATTTTTAAAGGATATTTTAAAGTATCTTCTATACATTTATTTACATTTCAAAGTATAAAAGAATACAAAGGTTGTATTTGAGATTCTTTTTTTTTTTTAAAGATTTTATTCATTTACTTGACAGAGAGAGGCACAGCAAAAGAGGGAACACAAGCGGGGGGAGTGGGAGAGGGAGAAGCAGGCTCCTGGCTGAGCAGGGAGCCTGACACGGGGCTTGATCCCAGGACTCCGGTACCACGACCCGAGCTGAAGCAGATGCCCAACAACTAAGCCACCCAGGCGCCCTTGTATTTGAGATTCTTTGTATAAAACCTATATATATAAATACATATAGAAATAAATAACTGTGTCCAACATCTTTTTAATTCAGATTTTAGTAATAGCTCTTTGCTAATCTCATTTTCAGTTGTACAAGACAGATTTAGAGTTATCAATATCGCTAAAATTTGCATTACTGACTGCTCATAGCAGAATTTCAGTTGACTAGCTTAATGCTAAAAAAAAAAAAAAAAAAATCCTTGGGGTTAATGCCAATTTATGGAACATTTTTACCAAATCCCAAAATTAACTGGACTAATGGTGGAAATGAACTTCAGATCCTCCCCTAACATCTGCCACATTTAAATCAATCTATTTAATTGTAAATTATTGGTTTTACAGCTGTTTTATTTCCATCAGTATATTTATCTTAGTTCTACAGTTGTATATTAGTGGCTTTTACCTGTTTTATGTATAAATATATTTAAACTACAGTACAATATCCATTCTAAAGAGAGAGAAAATCATAAAGAAAGACATTTATCCAGTTTAATTTTTTTTTTTATTTTATTTATTTGACAGAGAGAGACAGCGAGAGAGGAAACACAAGCAGGGGCAGTGGGAGGGAGAAGCAGGCTTTCTGCTGAGCAGGGAGCCTGATGCGGGGCTCGATCCCAGGACCCTGGGATCATGACCTGAGCCCAAGGCAGATGCTTAATGACTGAGTCACCCAGGCCCCCCATCCAGCTTAATTTATAAATAAACAGCAAATGTCCAATAAGCAATCTAAATATCAAAAGAGGAAAAACAATCATGGAAAAATAACATGGAATACCACATAGTCACTGAAATATGCATGCATTCAAAGTCTCGCTTTAGACAGTAATCTTCTACCTTTTCTCCATTTGCTATATTGTTAATGTTTCTTTTTCACTTTTTAAAACTAAGTTCATTGTGTCAGAATATATCTCACTGACTTCCTCTCTCTCTATAAGTCATGTTTACATAGTAAATGTTAATTAGAGATTCACAACATTCATGCTAGATTCCTAATAGCACCTTACTTATTAGCACCTTCACATCTTCAATGCCCAACATAATGGCTGCAGAAGGAGTAACATTCCTGAGAGCAACTTAGGAAAACCACAGTATTTTTGATTGGACTTACTTTCATCATTTTCTCCAGCCTCAGATGTCACAGTAATGGTGAAACTGGGTGGATTTTCTGATAATACTGCAAGAAAATATACACAGAGATTAAGTTATTAATATGCTTCCTAAGGCAAATACTTTTCTTATTAGCAAAATATCACTACCCAGTCCCGAAAATTGATCCCTAGTCTGTATTTCCATTTCCACAAATACAGACTGAACCATTCAAATGATAAAACACTCGTCAATTTTCTATTTAAATCTAGGGTTATCTTTAATTTGAAAAAAAAATACCTATAGTAGATAAACTCTTGGGAGTTTTATCAAATCAATTAAAATAATTAATTTACCTTTTAATTCAAAATTTCCATCTATACAGGGAAAACTACATTCTAAAAAATTCCCAAACAGAATGACAAAAAAAGTTTGATGTTTCATGAAACTATCCACTGATACTCAGTATTATCACTAATTTTTAAATTTATATATTCTAAGGTGTAATTTAGAATCTCCATGACAAACAATAAATATTAATTTGTTAGAGTTTGTGTCTTCTAACTATTTCTTTCTCCCACATCATCCCTAGAACCAAACTTTATTCTTTCACCAGTTATTGAGTCTCAACAATCTTTCAAGGAATTATAAAATTAGCCATAAATCCAAACATCAAATTGCTTACAATTTGTTAAGCAAGTCAAGACATGCAAATCAACATTTATATAAATAAGAAAGCATATATACCATTTTACAGCCTGATACCTGATAGTATATATGTTTATATCTCTTCCCCTGTAAGAATACTATAAAAATTATGAGAGCTCCTAGAACAGTGCCTGGCAGTATCTAGAAATTCAACAAATTCTGGCTAAATGGCAGAGCCAAAACAATGAAATGAAAGTAGAAAAACAAAAACAAATTAAACTGATATTCAGAGCCATTAGAAGAGTAAACAAGAAAAATGCAGGCCACCTGTAATTGCTGCTGAGCCCCTGAGAAAAGCCTGTGCCTCACTGCAGCCCTGGGAAGCACTGGCCCCTGTCAAGGTTGGCAGCAGCTCAGCAACCTCTTTCTGAAATGAAAGGGCAAGGAGATCTCTGAAGAAGTCACCGAGGAAAATACTCAGCTTTTCCTACTCAAGAACTTCTGAAGCTTTCATAAATATTCATTATCAATAAAATTTTCAAGACATATGCCTTCATTTTAATTGAAGTTTAAAAGTACCTGAAGCATGATGAATATCTATGATTATTATGAAAGTATTTGTCAAGAAGATAAGACTCACTGGACTCAAAGTATAACAGGCCTCAGATAGTCCAGCCCACGCTAAAAAAAGTCCCTGAAAGGTAATTATAATAAAGGTTTTAAAATATGATTGACCCTTTTTTTGACAAATGTGTATAAAATATATTTGATGCATTTCTACTTCTTTTCATGACCAACTTTAGCATTTACATATCATAAAATGTAAACATAGCAACTACAGAAATAAGGGTTCAACTCAATGACAGTCCAACTGATTACCCCTTTAAGGACTCCATGAGCCATAATTTAAGGGTTGCCTATACCTAGTAACAGCTAACATTTATTGAGCACTACTTTGGGCCTGTGTTGTACTATGCATTTACACAAAGATCCTTTAATTCTTACACCAAGACCACGATTTTATACTGTTACCATATGACACCAAATTTAAGATACTATCAACTATGAGATGCATTCTACTTTATGTACTAAGTGAGAAAAAAAAATCTGCCAATTAAACTTCAATATGTAATCGATTATAAGACAAATTCCTATTTCAGAGATGTTAAAACATACAAATGTCTCAGAACTAATTAAATATAGTATTATCCCAATTTCATAGATGTGGAAACAGATAAAAGAGCTCTTAAATAATCTGCCCAAGGTTATTCAGCTAGTAACTGGAAGAACTGAATAAACTATATTGAGTTTCATGTAAAAAGAAAATGTTTTTTTCCAGCTGAGAAATTCCAGCAAAGTCACTTGAGCTAGACCATGAATTAAGGCATTTGGTAAGTAAAGATGGAGAAAAGAAATGCAGGCAACAGAAACATGGCAGCAAGGGTATAATGGTGGAAAAGTTTAAGGAATATATAGGGAAGAAGAAATTATTCCATTTGATGGATGTATATGTGGGTGAAGAAAACTAGTTGAAAAAATACTGCTGAAAGTTCAGGTTGTGGACAATGAGTTTTTTTTAGCAGCATGGGCAGAATTGTATTTCTAATCATAGGAAAGTAAGTCTAGCAACAGGGCATAAATTGGAAGGAAAGAAACAAGACTAGAGGCAGGATGAAACGAGACAGCTATTAAAATCATCCCAGCAAGGTTAATGAGGTTCTGAACTAGGTTAGCAGCCACGGGAATAGCAGGGAACAGGTAGGACTCTACATTCCAAATTTGCAGGCAGAGGACGGTAGCGCAACTAACAAAAACAAAAAATACAAAAGAAAGATCAGAGATGATACATTTAGATGACACAAAGAACTTTCAGCTGGAGATACCAAGTATGCAATATGCAATCAGAAATGGGCAAATGGAGCTAAAGCTATTAGACTAAATGAGATCACCAGAGGAAAAAATAGAGAAATAGGGCCAACACTGGCTTTGTAAGGAATTCTAAATTTGGGAAACAAAAGTATGAGGAGGAAAAAGTGCCAGAGACAAAAAGAAAAGCAGCAGCCATGAGAGGTCAAAACAAACTCGAGAAGTCTATTTTATTTGTGAAGGCATCCTAACTATTGCGATCCAGGTATGGTATGGCACTGTCTACAATGTGTACTATATGGGTCTGTCTAGCCCTATCAGGGGGAAATGGGTGATGAACCACTGGCTTGAAAGATCAGATCTAAAAATCCCTAACAAGGCCCTCTGTAATCTGGCCCCTGCTCACTTGTCAGGCCTCATTTTTCACGACTCTCAGTACTCACTTTATGTTTTAGGCATATCAAGCCACTTTTCCTTTAAATACATTTTGCTTTCAGAGAGTCCTGCTTCATAGTCTCATTCACTTGTTAGCTCCTCATCACTCCTCAGTTCTCCAAAACAACCAAGACCCTCCCCTTTTCCTGTGCTCTGGCTGCATCCTATGCATTCCTCCATGAAAGAATCGTCACACTATGTTGTAAATTACTTATCTGATGTCTTTTCCCAACTAACTGAGATTCTAACAATGTATATAATAAATATTTGGTAAATGAGGACTTGGGATGCTAGCAAGAACATCACTGATTTGCCTGACCTTGGGAAACATACAGAATAGAGGCAAGACAGACAAGAAAGAAGTTGATAAACTCTTAATCCACGAGAAATCATGATGAGAGGCATGTTCAGCAAAAGAACTGGAATGAAGAACTGTGGGACTACAAAGTTTATGGACAGAAAGAGGACTTTCAGAAGGCAAAATTCTAAAGATGGCATTTACAAGGTGTGGCTATGCCCCCATAGAGTTGAAGGAAATGGAAATCAAAACTGTTCATTGATAAAGACAAGGAATTATGAAGCCATATTATTAGAAGAATCAGCAACTAAGATGGTAAATCTCTAGTAAAGAATAACATATATTTAACAGTTATAAAGTATTTGCATACTTTGTACTACTTCTCATTAAACACACATGGAAACTGAAGCTTGGAGATGTTATAGGAGTTGCCCAAAGACACAGAGCTCATATCCCCTACACCAAGCTGCCATTATAGAGAAAAAAATGTGAGCCAAGAACAACAACAACAACAAAGGATATTGGAGAACACTACTTATATCCCCTACTATCTACTCACCCCAACTTCTAGTTACACCACTTTGAACTGAGCATATTAACCACGCAGAATAAAGACTGTATTTCCACCCTCCCTCCCAGTTAGGTCTCACCAAATGACCAAGTTCCAGCTAATGAGATGGAAGCAAGTAAGTCCTTTGACAGTTCCCAGGAAATTTACTTAAGAAACTGCAGTCTTTGGCTTCTCTCCCCCCCCCCACCAATTCCTATATCTACCCTACTGCCTGGAAAGGAATGCTGCCATCTTCATCATGAGGTAGAGACCACATCTTAGGAGTGACAAGGAATTAAGAAGCAGCCTGGGTACCTGAGGAATTCCTGGACTAGAGCCACACAACTATCTCTTATGCGCAAAAGCAAAAAACTTTTACCTTTTTTAATTTATTTATTTAGAGAGAGAGCATGAGTCGGGGGAGAGGGGAGGAATTTCAAGCAGGCTCCGAGCTAAGTGTAGAGCCTGATGCAGGGCTAGATCCCACGACCCTGAGATCATGACCTGAGCCGAAACCAAGAGTCAGACACTTAACCAACTGATCCACCCAGGCACCCCTAAACTTTTACCTTTTTGCTTTTGGGGGTTTTCTGTCACAGCTGAACCTAATCCAAGGAAAGGAAAGTAAGGAAAGGGGAAAGGAAAGGAAAAGGGAAAGAGAGGAAAGGAAAGGAGGGAAAAGGAAAGGAACGGGGAAAAGAAAGGAAAAAGAAAGAATATTCCAAAATTTGGAGGAGACTAACATTGGGATGGGAAAGTTATTTCATTGGACTAGCAAAGATGAATGATTCATCAGCACTCTGATAAAGGAATAATCCCATTCCAATGCATTACTGTGAGTTGGGATAAAATTAGCCTTCACTAAAGACGCCAGATTTCCACTATTGTAAGTGGATCAAAATATTTTTGAGAAAAATAAGGCCATTGGGCATAGTGGAAGGAATGAGTGGACAAGCAGGAGAACTATTAAGTGATAGAGAGGCAGATGATGGTAAACTGGACAGAATTAAGGACAGACATAATGGAGGTAATAGCTGAAAGGTACACTAAAGGGACACATGAATGACATCAAGGTTTTCACAAAGAACCAGACAGCCCATATTAAAATAAGTCCCTGTGATTCTTAGGGAGTGTCTTAGAAAAACGGCTTTAAAAGATGACTTCTGCCCCATCTCTAAGATGCAATTATAACTGTTACATGCTCACGTTTGCCACTTAGAGGTACTGACACAAGCAAATACAGAATTACGTACCCCTCTTTGTAAGACCAAACAGAATTAAGGGAACTTGACTTTTGGTTAGCCCGAAGCCAACCAATTTGTTTCAACAAAATTCCCCATAGTCAGAGATTTGGATACAGAAATGGAAATAACCAAATTCTACTACCTTAGCAGGGCCTTGTCAAGTGAAGCACTACTGAAGGAGAATGTGGTATCAGGAGAGTCCATTTATATTTTGGAAGACTAGTTGTTAGGAGGATTGGATCAATGTGCAATCAAGCTACAGAACAGGCAAAAAGAAGAAACTGTATTATGATTTGTTATAATTCACAACAAATTCAACAGTGGACCAAAAGTTCTTTGCAAATAGTCAAGCAATCAATTCCGAGGTTAGGCTAGGTCTATGTGGCTAGAACTATGGGCTAGCTGGATTGTGCCTCTTAGAGCAACCACAAGGGGGTCATGATGTGCTTAACAAAGGGTTCTGTCAAGCACCAAGCTATCTATTTAAAAAAAAAAAAAGTATATCTACTTCCTTCCTCAAGAGCATTGAGCATTTACCAAATCTAATATTAAATGTGACTCAAAATGAAATTAGAAAACTGCCAATCAGTGTTCCTTGGCAAACTGACACAAGCAAGCTCTCTTCTTAAACCTGGTATGAAAACAGGAAAGTATGAAATCATCAACCCAAAAGAAGGCTGTAAAACAGTAAATCTTGCAAATCCTCATAATTTCAAAAGATCAAACATGGAAGGGTTTTATTCCAAACTCCTCTGCCTTTTCCCTGAGAGGTTACATAAACAACACGATCATGAGTGAGGCAAAGTCCCTAAAGAAGTATAAATCAAGACATCTTATTTTATTTATTGCAAAGTTTATAGGAATGCTGGTAGGAATTAGAGACAGATGGGCTCAGCTGATACTGCAGAATACTTGAATGCATCAGAGATTCATAAACTGTCTTATTACCCTGGCTCAGAATCCTCAAGCACTTTTGCATCTGACAAGAATTTCACATACTGAACTGTATCAGAGCTTAGTACAATTTGAAAGAACCATAAGATTGGTTTAAGACTAAAAAATGTATCACTTTTTTAAAATGCTTCTATGCACAGTATTTAATGAGGGATACCTTATGTCCATAGAAAAAACTAGCACACCTTATGCTTTCTTAACTCTACCTACACAGTGCCAATTACATTTCCAATGTACTAGAAATGACCAAACTTCACGATTAAGAATATATCCAACAACTGACCCTATATTCTCTTTTATTTAGACATTGACATATAAGCAAGGATAGAGAAGGGAGCCAGACTCCATACACACTCACCCAGTTAATGACACTCTCAAACCCCTCTTCACTCATCCCCTTAACATCCTCACAGCACAGCTGTACTGCTGGTGAGAGAGAACATGAACAGGACTGGAACTATACAGGGGAAGCTGAGAGACATCTGCCTGTTGGCAAAGCAGAACAAAATTTGCTACCATTGCAAGCAGTGGTCAAAAAAATGGAGCTAAGAAAACTAAGCTAAACAATGAAAGGGAGAGGGATTGGAGTTGAACATACCTTACATTCTGAATTCTGACACCGATGAACAACAAAGGAAGGGATAGGGGCTGTGTATCCCACAAACCTAGGTTCCACTCACTCATACTGGCTTTATTTGATCACTTCTCAAACACTAAGTGTAATGTGAGAAAAGCCATATTGATAGGGTTATGTTGCAGCACTTTCAAAATCATCTGAAGCACGGCTTAACACAGAAAAATTCTCTTCCTTTAAAACATACCGAATGAGGTTCTTAATAATATTTTATATTAGCCCAACCTATTAAGTGATCGTCTGCTCCTCTTCATCCCACCTGGAGCTACATCCCAATTTCCACATGTCTGCAAAGTGAAGGAACAGGAAGGGGGTCCAGACCTAACTCTTAGTACCAGTTCCGCCGCTAACTTGCTGGCTAGACCCAAAGCAAGCCACTTACCTTTCCTGCGCCTCCATTACCTTGCTTGTAGCAAGACGCGTCCAGGCCAGATGATGTCTAATATCCCTCCCTAACAACATGTGAATCTGCAGTGGAACTGAAATTTGTGCCACATCATTCACTGGGCATTCGCATGATATAAAAAAAAAAAAAAGAAGAAGAAAGAAAGAAAAGAAAGAAAGAAAGAAAAGAAAAACGACAAATCCCAGGGACTCTCAAAACTGATTCTGGGTAACTTTGGAGAACAGCACTCTGAATCCCATAAACTTTAAAACACCAACGTATGCAAAAACAGCTTCCACCCGAGTAAAGGTGAAAATCGACACCTCTGCAGCTCTAGAAAAACTACTCCCACTTGAGTATCTGTTTTCGTGTTTTTTTCATTAAACCTCGGGTCGCTGTAAATTACACCGAAACCAAAGTGCACCCAACTCAATTCCCGGCCTGACACTCTCCAGGGACCTCGCCAGCCTATCCCGGACTTTTCAGATTTCAGGGAATAAGCGGAGAATGGGAAAAGCCGTGGAGTTACTCCTAAGTGCCTCAACACGTCGGGAGAAGAAGGTGAAGAGAGAGTAGCGGGCGAGGTGGCCACGCGGCCTCGCTGTCCCCTTCTCCATCCTCGCCCGGGAGGCCGAGGGCTCCGGCCCATCCCACTCCACCCCCGGGCCGCTCCGGGCCCGCAGCCACGGAAGTCACCTGTGAAGGAGTCGGGGTAAATGGACTCCAGAGCCTCCAGCTCGTTGCGCTGCTCCTCGCCGTAATCTGTCATCGTGGCCCTCGCTGCTGCCCATGGACCGTCCAGCCACCCAGGCTGCGCGCTGCAGCTGGGACCTCGGCCGCGCCGGGAGAGCGGGCAGCGGCCGGACGGGCGCAGGCGCAGAGTCCCCGGCTGGGAAGCTCGGGGCCCAAAGCCAGGCCGGGCCTGCTGAGGAACAGTCCCACACGGGCCTACGCCTGCTCTCTAGTTCCGCGTTCGACTCGTTAGGCCTGGCCAGTGGAGCGCTGAGTAGCTGCCGGTCCCACCGCCGCTTGGGATTTGCTGAGATGGAAAAGGGCACCGGGTCTGGCATTCGCTACGGACACCTGGGGTCGGTTCCTGGGCTTTTCAGGGCCTGAGCCTGAGAAGCCACTCAGCGCGACATCCTCGCTCGATGGGTCTAGACTGAAAGGTGGCCATGCGTACCGAGGCGGGACGCTGTCGCTGCAGGCGGGACGAAGTGGCTGCGGGCGGGACGCGGGGCGCCTCCGCGAACTTCGTCGCTTCCGGCTTCCGGTTTGCGACCCTGTGGCCTCGGCGGGGCTCACCGACGCGCTGCTTCTGTCGGCTAATGGTGGGGTCCAGGTGATTTCTACGCTTGTCGAGTCTCCTAGTTCCTTGGCTTTCCGGGGGAGTTGGGCGAGAGGCCGACCAGGGTAGACTCTAGTGGGCAGAGAAGCAGAAGCTCTGCTGGTGCGACGCGCGGGTCGGCCTAGTTGCTAAATAGCCAGTTGCAGGGAATCGGGGAAGAAATTGACTGGAAGTCCAGAGATCTGAGTTCTAGATCCCTGGGCTTCCTTACTGATTTTGTAAACTGAACGCGGCCGGACATAGTTCTAAGTGTGTGATTTATTTCTGTGAGTTGATAAAGGGGGGTGTAGATTTCATTTAACAGTTTTGGTAAGCAATGTAAAAATAAGTATCAGTACTCCGGAAAATGTTCAGAATTTTTGATTTGGGAGAATAAAATTGAGGAGGTAATACTTAAAATATACGCATCTGTTGTCTCCAAGTTCATCGCAGCAGTTAAAATTTTCAGAGACCCATAATGGCACAAGCTAAGAAAATCGCTAAATGAGCATGGTACTTTTAAGAGAAGACTATTAACGAGCTATTTATATTTTATGTTTATAGTAAAGGAACATGGATATGATAAGTCAAAAAGGAACATGGGGAAATGTAAGAAAATACTCGCAACATATACTTCACGTTCTTTTGTATTTTCTTTCGTTTTCTCTATTAAAGCTGATTTCACTTGTGTAGTGGAGGTAACACTTTTTAAATAAGTTCCCCAATGATAAAGGCTCTGAAGTTTTCTCTTTTTTTTAAATTTTTTTAAAGGCAATTCAATGGAGGAATGATATTTTTTTTTAAGATTTTATTTATTTATTTGACAGAGACAGTGAGAGCAGGAACACGAACGGGGAGTGGGAGAGGGAGAAGCAGGCTTCCCGCAGAGCAGGGAGCCCAATGCAGGGCTCGATGTGGGGCTCGATCCCAGGACTCTGGGATCATGACCTGAGCCACCCAGATGCCCCTGAAGTTTTCTCTTGTTAAAATGATGATGTACTATGGACCAGAAAACCTCTTGATCTTCTATTGGGAAGTACTACTTACTAGCAGAGGAATAGTTAAAACAAACACATTCAGGTACGCTTTGGTACTGATTCTGGGTCTTAAAGGTTGATTTGGGTCATTCTTTTAAACTTTGAGGGAAAAATTGGGAACTCTACGGACAGTGGTGAGAATCAAATAAAATACATGAAGTAACTTTGCAAATATAAGGTGCTTATTTTTCTGGATATCCTGAGTTCACAGAAAGCAATGATTTGTTGGGACGAGCTGGACAGAAGAGTCAGTGCGAAGGTCCTAAGGTGAGAGTCCACTTGGTATTTTGGAAGCCAGTGTGGCTAATGCACAGTGAACTGGGGGATGAGAAGGAATTTGCAGATCCTGTAGGATCAGGATTTGATGTGGGTTGTAAGAAAGAGAAGTCAAAAATGGTTTTTGGCTAGAACGATAGGAAAGATGAAGTTCTAGTAACCAAATGACAGGTAATGAAGACGGAATGAGTTTGATGGAAGAAGTTGATAACACCTTTAAATAATGGATCAAAGAAGAAGGTAAAATTTTTAAACTTTTCCTAACTGATAATAAAAACAACCTATCAGAATAGGTGAGATACAGCAAGACAACAAATTTAAGGTTTATATTTAGAAAAAGATGAATGTTGGTTACAAGTTTTAATTTAATAAATGAAGTGCTCCTTTATTTGTTTTACTATTAACGGAATTTTTGGTAAAATAACCTTTCCAAGCCTGTTACATATATTCACTATAAAGCCTTCATATTTCAGAATGCTCATGTGGTTTTGTTCTGTTACTTAATACTGCAGATACCTCCCTAAGAGAGTTCCAGTGCTAATGTAATCAAGAGAACACCCCCAAATCTTCGTCACATCTACATGGACATCATTAAGAATTTTTTGGTTGATCTCTAATTTAATTTTGACAATGACAAAGACACTTCACAGACACAGGAAGGCCCTTTACTCCCTTTCTGAATTGTTATGAGGCAAATTGGCTTTATTTTAGTGTTTTGTTTTTAATTTATAAAGATGTTAGAGGACAGGAGTGTTTCAAGCTCTGCAGGTAGGCAAATGGTGTAGGGAGAACATCACAGGATCTGAGGCCAGATGTGAGAAGCCCAGCTTTAGCTATTTATGAGCTAAATAAGCTTATAAGATCATTCAGAGAACATGAAATGATGTATATAAAAGCACATTGCAAATTAAAAAGTAGGATATTAGTGTTACTCATAATTTTGAATGTATATAATATCTTCTGAAGCACTTCTGCTCTCTGTTACTGTTCTCCATTCATCTTCATTACTAAAGAATAATGTCCCTAAGATAGTTGTCTTACTCATTTGTTTTCGTCTGTTTCTTTGCAAGTAATGCAAACTCCCAGTTGCTATTTCCTAATATCAGTTTTTAAAAACTGTTCTGGTGTTTATTTTTACTTGTCTGTGCCTATGAATTTTCTAAGCAATCTCACTACTCTCAGATGCACAGAATTTCAGATTCCCTATTTAAAGGTTAATCTTAATTCTCTTAGTTCATGTGGCTAATGTTTCATTTACTCAAGTGTCCCAAAACTCATCACTAGTCACAAATACAAATAGCCATATGAAATTCTAATTTTGTATACTCTGGAGAGTTCCCTTGAAGGGTAGTGATCTCAGTATCACTTCTAGCCTAACTGACCTCCCTGCTTCCGCCCTCATTTACAATCTGCTCTGACTCAACATAGCAGTCAGAGTGATCCTGCTACAATATAAATCAGGTCATGTCGCTCTACTCAACCAACCGCCCCTCTCAAATTAAAGGCCCATCTGGCTCCGCAGCCCTCACCTGCACATCTTGTTACCTCTCTGACCTTATCTCCTTCTGCTCTGCCACCTATTCTCTGCTCCTGCCACAATAACACAGTTCCTCCAGCATGCGATGCAGGTACTCTTCCTGAAGTCTGCGCTTGCTTTCCCTCTGCTTGGCATGCTCTTCCTCCCATACCTACATGGCTTACTCACTCACCTCCTTCAAGTCTTTCCTCAAATGTAACTTTCTCGATGAGGCTACCCCGATTACCCTGCTTAAAATTACAGCTACTCTTCTCAGTATGCCCTATCCTCTTTACCTAATTTTATTTTTCTCATGGCATGTTAAAATTGTACTAGAGTTATTTATTAATATTACTCTCCCCCCTTTCTCTCTCTCTCTCACACACACACACACCTTTGATTTGGATTTGAAAGGTACTAGATAGAGAAGGAGGAGAGAAAATAAAGGAGAAGAAATACAGAAGAAGATAGGGCTAGTGAAATACAATATAAATTACTTAAAATGTAGAAGGAAAATGAACTTGAGAGTTAAATAACATTTAAGTCAAATCATTTTTTGGCTTCTTGTGAGAAAATAAAGTGAAGGGTTGAGTCAGGGATGCCCCTAATGGTGCGTAGCTTCCTGGGCAAACATGTTTTGTGGGGTGCCTGTCTATATAAGCAATTTTATTAAAAGATGTATTTTAAAAATTCATGGGCCAAGTAAGATATGGTGATTTACTGATGAAGATTTAAAATAGAGACACGTATGCATTTGTTTATTGTTTAATCAGTGAGCATGAAGATTCTCTGTAGTGTCCATGCACCATCTCTTCATGTTCTTTATCATTAAAAATGCACTGTTCCTGTCTAGCTGCCTGTCTCCCACCATGGGAAAAAAAAAAAAAAGTAGCAGTGCTGTTACTACTCAGAATGCCATGACTCTTTGTAACTTCTACTGAAATACAGTTCTTGCTTCTGCAGTATCCTAATGCCATTAAGGTAATGTTGGTCATATCATTCTCATTAAGTTCCATCATCCATCATGTTGCTCCTGAATCCTGGCTTCCAGTGATTTTCTCAAAGAATGTGCTCTCTTGTTGATGTCCACAAATGCAAGTCTTAACCAAAGTATGCTGGAAAATGTGAGTGATCATTTGTTTTCTAGTCACGCTAAACTTACTACTTATCTTCCAACCATGTCTTGATTTCTTCAGGCCAGGATCACCGCATCCCTAAAATGGGATCTCTTTCAGTGTCAGCGGCACCCTACCTTCCAGGTGGGTGAATCCAGTCCAGCAGTTGCATTCGCCAGCAAGGAATACGCTTGACTAGTCCGGGAGAGCGCAAAGTCACCATGTGATCAGGGGCTGGGGAGGACAGCGATCTGAAGGGCCAGTTGTAAGCCACAGAGGACTTGACGCGCCACCCCAATGGTCTACCTGATCGGAGGTAGTGCGCTGGTACCCACCCTGGGTGCCAGAGGTGCAGCACATTGAGTAAGGGACCCGCCACCACCCTGCGTTGGGTGCTGTAGACATAGTCGGGGAATACCCCAGGCTCGCCACACTCCAGGAAGGAAAGACCTGGGTCCATGCGGTGAGGTCCGGCTCCGAGAGCCCCACGCGAGTGGGTTCCAGAAAATTTCCAAGAAGGAACTCAAAGTGCCCGGCACCCTGATGGCAAGTAGTAGTGAATTGCATACCGAATTTTACTATTCTCGCTCCACCACTTGGATGGTTTTGTCTTTCGCTTTATCATCCCCACAAAATACAGACCTTTCTCTGGTCTGATAGGACCTCATAGGATCTATAAAATCATTATTGGAGTAAAGATGCTTATTTTGTAGGCAGCTTTCTCAAAGTCAAGCTACCTCAAAGTGAAAGAATGGTAAGCATAAACTAATAAGCTGATTTTTCTTGATCTATAAGATTTACGTAATCAAAAAGCACCACATAGGTCCAGATTAGCTTTATTTTTTCCCTTTTAGCATTTGTTTTCTCATATTTCAGATGCTGGCTATGTCCACGTTGTGAAACAATTTACGTATATAGTTCTGTTGATGTCACTCAGTAGCAACTAGAGAAGAAAAATATGTTGAAATGTTTTTTATTTGTAGTTTAGACTGAAACATCTATCGATACCTAAAAAATATATATCCAGCTGTTCTTTTTGCACTTTAGAATACCTTCAATTAGAACGCATTATATTATATATATTTATAAAATATTCTATTATAGATTATTTACCAGGAGCAAATTTTGCCCGGGGCAGAGCATCAGTGCATATAGAATCATAGGATGCTAGTGCTAGAAATTACCTTGAAGAGACCCTAACCCAGGACATGTCATTCATGACCAGCTTGTGGGTTCATAAATTTCCTGAAATGTGTTGGTATGTGTATTAGTTTCATACTGCCCCTGAAACAAATTACCAGAAGCTTAGTGACTTTACACAGTGCAAATTTATTATGGTTCGGTAACTATAAGAACAGTATATATTTCTGACTGTTCTGACACCAGTTACACAGGTCTCACTAGGCTAAAGTCAGGGTATTATCAGGGTTGTGTTCCTTCTGGAGGCTCTAGGGGAAAAATCCATTTACTTGTGTTTTGCAACCTCTAGAGGCTGTCTGCCTTCCCTTGGCTTATGACAAAGCCAGCAATGGCTAATTTCTCAGGTGTCACTCTGATGCTCCTTGACACTCCTTTTGGGTTCCTACTTTGCCTTCTCTCTGACTGTGATTCCTCCTATGCCCCTCTTATAAGGAACCTTATGATTGCATTGGGCCCCCCCCCCAGGATAATCTGAGATAATATCCCCATTTCAAAATCTTTACTCTGATCACATCTGCAATGTCTCTTTTTCTATGTAAAGCATAGAGTAAGGTCCACAAATTCCAGGATTACAACATCAACATCTTTGGGGAGGCCCCTATTTAGTCTACCACAGTGTGTAAACTCTGAGGCATATGAGTGTATCTCCGTGTGCATGCAGTTTTTATAGATAATTCTTCAAAATAGTTCGCCCCATAATGGCTTTTCAGAGAGATCTGACTTGATATAGTTTAATCACTTCCACAATTTGGCACCCTCTCCTATCTCATGAAAGGGAACATTAAAGTCCCAGAGAGACTGACTTACACAAAACCATATGAATGATGAGAGATGTTTCCCTGACCTCCATTTTTGACCCTTTGTAACTATCACCTACCAGAAACGAATCAGCAGATTATAGCGGTGTCCTGCCCATTCCCTGCATAGAAAGAATCCCTGAGTCTCCTGGGAAGCTTACAGTGAGTCTGCGGCTAACAGAATCGGTGCCACTGGCTGTAGGGCAGCTCAGATCCAGAGTGATGCCCCAGTGAGAGTGCACATCTCACGTTGTTAAGCACAGTGCCTTGAAGCTGAGCCCTTCTATCTGCACGGACAGTGGAGGTGGAAAGAGGGACTCAGATGTGATAGAGCACCTTATTGTCAGAGCTCAGGGTGTTTTAGTTATTCAGTGTCAGACGTAGGAGTAGAATCCTCCTGACACCTGCAAGGCCCTGGAAGGTTGATAAGCTGTCTGCTATTGCTATATTCCAGCACAGTGCTAATGAGTGCAGGATCAGAAGTCAGACCACTCGGGCCAGATTCGAGCTCTATCATTACAATCTGTGTCCTTTGGCAAATTGCTGGACTTCTCTGTATCTCAGTTGCTTCATCAGTAAAATGGGGGAACTTATTTTATTGGGGTAAGATAGGTTTGGATTCTAATTATGAATGGTTCCATGGTTCACCAGTTATCTCATAATATGTCAGAAAGCATTTCATATGTGTAGAACTTTACATACACAAAATTGCTTCACATTCTCTCTGTTATTTAGGCCATTTCAGCAAGTCATATCAGAATATATGATTCTGTTTACCAGTTTGTTGCAAAGAGCAAATGGGATAAATTTGGTAAAGTAGCTGGCATGCAGTAAACACCACATACCATTTTTACTATTAACCACTATTACAGATGGGTGCAGATACTTACTTTGGCCACAGAGAGGCAGCAGAGGAAACAACACTTGAAATCCATTTCTGTCTAAGGTCTGGTGTACTGAGATTGAAGAAGTTTAATTGTACCTGGTGGTTAGTTCAGAAAAATAATTCCGTTTGGGAATGGTATAATTTCCCTCTCTGGAAACACCATTCATTGCTCTTTGGTTCACTAGTCCCATTTATAGATGTGTGCCCCACAGGTAAAGGAGCTTGTTGTGTAGCTATATAGCTGAGGACAGCCTGCCGTTATCTGTTCTTTAGTGACCAGGGCTAAATTTTGGTAGATTTATTTAGAAGCTAACATTATAATGCTATACTTAATATTTTGAGGTAGCAAATAACTACCTAGTCTTGCATTTGGAAGGCCTTTGGTTGTGATATTTCAAAGGTTTAAGGTTAATGTGATTTTCGTTTGTGCTAAACAAAATGCAGAAAGCACTTTGGAAATTCACATTGTTGTTTCTTACTACAATCCTGCATTTGAATTTTTTTAATGGAATTGGAGATTGAGAACAGAGAAAGGAGACAAAGAAGATAAATGTAATAATGATTCTGCAATTCAGCTTTTGGAAACATAAAGAAAGCTGAGTAAAACACATTTAAACATTGAGATTGTCTTCTAGAAAGGAGGCAGCTAAGATTGTGGTGGAGGGATGGGGGAGCTGACAAAGTCGAAGTTAAGAAAGGAGCAAGTCTATATATGCCAAGCCACAGCATTTGATGTAGTAGCCAAAAACATTTGGTAACAAAATATAAGGTAGTATTAGCATATAATTTATTTTAATTATATGTCTTAAAATTACATAAATCCATTAGCATAAGGGGGGGAAGTACAGTATTCCTAATGGAAAAGCCTTGTCTAACTGGCTGTGGAACAAAAGAATATTCTGGGCAAACACACATACACACAAACACACACATACGCAGACACACAAATGGGAATTTGATTTATTTAATTGGAAATGGATAGTATACAATGAAATATCAGGGATGTGAACTACCCTTCAAATGTTCACACAGTTGCTATAAAGCCCTTTGAGGCCATGTAGAGAAGACAAAGAATACTTTAATCCTTTGCTAGAAAGCTGTAGTGGAAGATCATGATTATGTGATTTAGAATATAAACTGTGTATGTCATACTCTGAAGGAGTTTGATGTAGAAAGGGCTTCCAGAATCTAGTAAAAAGAAAGTTTTCTGGTGTTAATGTATATAAACAACTATTTTCTTTCTGATGGTGTAATGCTTTAAGTTTATATACTCTTTGATCCTTCTGTTAACTGAAAATCTTATGGAGAGTGTTTACTGTGGTATAATCCCCAAAAACTAATAAAATAATTCTGAGCATGGTGTAAAGTGTTGATTTAACTATTCTGTCCCAATACAATTTTAGTATATGTGCTGCCGAAGTGAGCACTATTCTGTCCCAATACAGAGGAGTTTCAAAAATTCCCAGATAAACAGAGTGATAGAATTTTAGTGCTGGAGGAGACTGTGGAGAACAAAGTGGACATAACCTTCCATATTTACATAGCTCATTTACATCAGAACCAAAGGAGGACCCTAGTTACCTTCCACAACTTCTGTTATTTTTTAAAGATCGCTCTTGTAATATGTCAGTCTTGGGTATGGATACAGGTGACAAAATGGAATAGCTTTCCTTGGCCACTTAAAAAAGTTCAGTACATTAACATTCTTTTGAAAGTGGAATGCCAGCAAATGTCTTTAGAAGAAGAATTGAACTCAGTGATCTTTTCCTTCTAATGGAGACAACCTGGGCCTACTACTATTCCAGAAAATTGTATACATATGGACCTGTATACATTTGAACATGAACATCAAAATCTTATCAGATTTAAAGGGAACCTCAAGAATACATTTGCTTCAGTTCCTTGCCCTACAACAGGTAAGGTATCATTATCTACATCTTATAGATGAAACAGTTGAGTCTCAGAGAGACTAACTGACCTACCCACTAAGTAATGGTGAGGGAGAGACAGGTCTGTTGTAGCAAAGTACTACACTATGCATCTCTTAACGGATTTTTTTTTTTAATGATCTTCAAATTCATTTTCTATTTGTTTCCATTAAATTTGTGGAACCCATAATTTCACACAGAATAAACTCTTTCTTCCACAATTGTGTAAAAGTAGATTAGTAAGTAATTGACTGCATTTTAGTTACTCAAGTTCTCTGGTCTCCTTGAAAGTGAATCTTGAAGGTCAGCATGACAATTGGCAGTTGGTCCATTACCCAGTAAGCAGCCATGGTTTTGGTTTAAAAAATAAGCAAAATCCCTCATTTTGCTGATTTTGGCCAATGAACCAATTGCTTAAGTGAATGTGACATCAGGCACAAGACACTACATATATCAGAAATAATCAGGATGAATTAGAGAACTGTCAAATATTAGAGGTGTAAAGTCACAGAGAAGAGTCAGGCAGGTCTCCCCTTTTGGAGTTTTACGTAATGGGTATACAAATACAGATGTCAGTCTCAGTTCCCCCAATGGATTTTGAGTGCAAGGGTGCAAATTGATCATGAAAAGGCACAGTGTCTCTGTAGTAGAGCACAGAAGGGAAGCTTTCTAGAATGAACTTTATATGTTATGGCTATAAAAATGCTCCTAGGGTGGAGGGGCTACAAATAACATTTATGATACTAATGATGGTAAAATAATGCATCATCCCCTGGTTATGGCAGAATGACTCAAGACCTTGCATGGGCTTCTCCCTTACATGTTACCAGTTTAGAAAGGGCTTTTTATTCTAGTTCCCAAAAGCTCAGATATTTAGGATCAAAAGAAGGGACAGAAGCAAGTGAAAAGTTCCTGGATATTATAAAGAGGTAGAAATAAAGAAAACCAGGAATTAGAGACGGGGGAATAGTGATGGGAGACATGGAACACAAAGAGAAAGGGAGAAAGTAATGTGTGTTGGCACGTATTTTAGGAAAGGCACTGTGCTGAACACTTTGCTTATATTATCACCTTTAATCCTCACAACAGCTCTATGAAATAACCATTATGTGCAGATAACAAGATGGTGCTCAAAAATATTAGTTTTCACACAGATAACTGAGTAACGGAAGCAAGGTTCCCATTCTGATATGACTTCAAAATCCATATTGTTTTAATTAAACCAATATAGGCATTACCTGACCACCAAGGAAATTTCAAAAACAGAGATTGGCACAATGATCAGATAAACCGCTTTTGGAAATGGCATCTTGAATGGACTTATTTAAACAAATAACAGAAGAGACAGAAAAAGATGAAGATATTACATTGAAACTCCATCATCATAAAAATAAAGTATCTGTTAAGCAACCTGAAATGTGAGAGGTGCTACAAGCAAGGTTTTAATTCAATACCTTCGAATTTGCTTTCCTCATTAGTCTCATCCACCCTGCCTCTAAGGAAGCTATAGTGACCTTGCAAGTCCTCACCCATGCAGAGAAGACTGGGTGCTGAAATATCTCTCCAGTCCTGACACGAAGGAATACGGATGTGTCTGACATCTTCCTCTCCAGGAATGAAGCCAAAGAGTTTCTTTATGCGCTGCATGATGAGGAGCCGTGAATGCTGCTCGGCAGCTTGTTCAAAGAGCTCCCTCTCGTTGTGGAAGTGGTTGGCCCAGTAGTAGTGCTGCAGAGAGGTGAGGGGAGAGCAGCACCTCGCCACGCAGCGGGAGACCAGGGCAGCGATGGCTGCCAAGGTGATCACAATCCAGCCCAGCATCTTGACAAAATTATTTAAAAGAAAAGCAGAAAACGTCAATATAGAGAATATCAAAGGAACAGACACAGTAAGAGGGATTCCTATGAAACTGAGAAGTAAACTGTGGGAAAAAAAAAGTAAACTGGGGGTAAGAAATTCGTTTTTCTGGGGAGACTGGGTGGTTCAGTTGGCTAAGCGTCTGCCTTCGGCTCAGGTCATGATCCCAGGGTCCTGGGATCGAGCCCCGCATCGGGCTCTCTGTGCAGCCGGAAGCCTGCTTCTCCCTCTCCCACTCCCTCTGCTTGTGTTCCCTGTCTTGCTGTGTCTCTCTCTGTCAAATAAAGTCTTTCAAAAAAAGAAATGTGTTTTTCTAGTCTTGGAAATAATAGCAAGGTGCTGACCACTTGATATGGATATAGGCATGATGGAGGGAATAAGCCCAAGCATTTCAGTTTGGTTTGGGGGCTACAAAGGGTATTAACCAGTTAACTTGGAGTGGATTCGGAGTCCTGTTCTTGAAGTGGCGGATGCTACAACCCACCGGTTACTCTTGTGTAGGGTACCTAAACTATATTCTTTGGTTTTAGATCAACTTTCCTCCCCAAGCCTTAGGTACAGGTCAAGCATCTTTTGGGTGCTTAATAACTATTTGATAATCATGGTGATGAAAATGATGATATGATAGATAATAATGGTAGCTTCTTAAATGCCTTCTTAATAATGTGCTAACAGGTATTCATTGATATTTCTTCCCGAGTTGCTCTTTCCTTTTATTTTTTGTGACCAAAGAAGACCCTTATGTCCCTAAATGGAAAGCACCTTATTATTTTCCTTTTCATTTCCCTCCTCCCTCAAATAGTTATTTGCTACCAGTTTTATGATTCATTTTTGAAATATGCTTTGAAAGGGAAATTAGCTATATTTTACTTGCAATTATTTAGTGCCCTCTTTGAAAGACTGACATAAATGGTTGTTTTCTAGTCTTAGAACTCTTCTTCTTTTAATTACTCTTTTTTCAATAGTTAGTGATTATTACTTAAAGTGAGAGAGGCAACTTCCACACATATAAGGAAGCCAGCCATCAGCAGCCACAGTCCGGGAGGTGAAGGTCTCTCCCACAGCTTGTGATTCACCAGCAGGCCTGGAATTACCAGTGTGAGCACAACAGGACAGATGCACTCAATGGAGGCTGAAACCTACAAAGTGACACCGCAATTTAATTTAAGAGAGGCCAGCACGGTGGAGGAAAGGCCATCTGAGATGCCCATTAATTCATCAGCCATCATTTACTGAGTCCCAGTTTGACCTCCTGCCATGTTCTATACATGGTGGTTGGTTATGGGGACTTAGATGGGAATAATTTAAGATACATTCACTCAACACTGTCTTTAAGCCTAAAGAGGGAAACAAAATAGCAAGCCAAGAAATATGGTAAAATGTGATCCTTTTTTTATATCAATAAGCACAATGGGAGAGAAACGAACTCACTTAAGAAAGAGGCGTATCAGGGAGTACTTCCCAGAGGAGATGATCTTCAGTTAAATATTAAAGAGTAGCTCGCCAGATGCAAGAAACTGAGGAGAGTTCCGATAAGAGAAGAAGAAAAATAAGAGCATGAAGATTTGGGAGAACCTCAAGAAGCTTGTACTCACAGGGCCATAGGAGTCATGTAGAAAAGTGGTCAGGAGCCGGACACTGAAGGACCTCGTAAGCCGTGAGAAGAATTTGGATTTGGGATTGGGCTGGTAGAAAATTATCAAAGAACTTTATATGGGAATGGCGGGGGGAGGGTGCTCATCATTCAATTTGCATTTAGAAAGATAATTTTGGCATGGCTGTGGAAGGTTGATTGAAATTGGGTAAAACAAATGTCAGGAAGGTATTTTAGAATGAGGTATGGGCGGAGAAAGGGTTTGAACTTAATATGATCTTGTGGACAACTCAGAAAAAGCAAACAGAAAGTGTATATTCTTCAAATGAGATTGAAGTTCAAGGTGGTTGTGAAAGTCAGCCTGGTGAAATGGAAAGAGTGTGACTTTTGAATATCTCAATCAGCCATTTATTACCTCTGTGAACTTATAAGAGTTACATAAACTCTTTGAGCTTTGCTCTCCTCATCTGTAAAATGGGGTTGATTATACCTCTCTCTTAAAGAGCAAGGATTAGAATTAAATGTGAAATATTTATACAGTAAGTGATAAACAATTTTTTAAGATTTTATTTATTTATTTGACAGAGAGAGACACAGTGAGAGAGGGAACACAAGCAGGGGGAGTGGGAGAGAGAGAAGCAGGCTTCCCACTGAGCAGGGAGCCCGATGTGGGGCTCGATCCCAGGACCCTGGGATCATGACCTGAGCCAAAGGCAGACGCTTAACGACAGAGCCACCTAGGCGCCCCTGATAAACATCTTAATAAATATTAGTTTTGTGGTCGCTGATCCAAAAACATCCACTGGCTGATGGCACTCTGAACCATAAAACTGTCTTTTCACAGAAGTCTGTGTACGCATTAAATAAGACATTTTATTTTCACTTTAAGAAAATTTTACCAGTGTGTGTATCATCTTAGGTTTTTTTTGAGCAAGAACATTTTGAAAGTTAAAATTGCCCCATTGATTATTTTTCACCTATCTTCACATAACTCCTGCCTGAGCTTTAGGGCTAGTGTAAAAGGTTGAGACAGAGCCTACCTTAATGAGATTTCTAACTTTGCTTGAATCGGGCCGTATGCAACACTTGAGTATACTGTGTGTTGATAGTAATTTTTTTTTCAACAAAAGAGCACTAGCACTTCTAAGTTTAATAGCTAAAAAGTGATGGGTCAAAAAAATGTGCATGCCTGTGCGATAAATAGTTTTTAAAATAATGTATTTTATTGTATTTCAGTGGTTTGCAACTGTGCTTTTTACCCCAAATCCCTCGGAGAAAGTGATGAATGTCAATGATTCTTTCTGTATTGACAAAATGCACTTTTCCACTTCTTAAATTTAACCTGTAAGTGCAGTAGATACAGCCTTTTCCCTGCCTCATCTCACCCCCTTACATAAACTTGTCTAAGGATATTAAATTTAGAGCCATCCCTGGAAATTACTTTAATCATAATTAAGCTTCCTCTAATTTTAGATAAAATTTTAATAAAAAAGAATGAAATATTTCAGAATATGCAAGATGGAATGAAGTAATACACTGTGGCAATAATAATTTTTATAACAATATCTAAATTTTGTTTTTAATATGGATTGTGGACACGATGCTGAGCTCTTTAGATGTATTAGCTCATTTATTACTCACCCCAACCTTATGTGGTAGATCCTATTAATATCTCCGTTTTACGGCAGAGAAAAGTGAAGCATGGATAAGTTCTATAACTTGCTCAAGGTTTTGCAGGTTAATAAATGGCAAAGCAAGATTCAAACACAGGTCTGCTGACTCCGAAGCCCAACATCCTAACCGTATCTATATAGCCGCTCAGTGGAAATCACTCTGATGAATGACATCAAGTTTGTGTTCTATATTCAGATAATATGAGAAGCAGTAGGAATGTGAAATGTTTCCAATGGCTGCCATTAAGATGGGATAGCATAGCAAGAAAAAAAAATCAGGAACTTACTTGTGACTGGTATCTGTGCAGAAGACCTACTTCATCTCTTACCAGGATCATGTCGGATGGAACCGATTTGCCACATGGAAACCCAGCTAGGACCTCTTTCCATTTGCTGGTGCTGATGTTGTGAAACACTGGGTCATGGTCCACAGATGCGAATTCACTTGCCGCACATTCATAGTAGGTGCCTGTCAGCAGGGTTACGGCCAGCCATGTTAATGGGGCAACGAGTGCCCTCCCGGTGATGCTGAAGAACCGAAGACAAGCGAGCTTGAGCTCCAGGGGGCTGATTCTCCTCTGTGGAGGGCCACAGCGGCAGCAGTATTCACTGGTCATGGTCCACATCTGGCTTCTCAGGGCATAGCCGGCAACCAGAAGGATCAAGGCTGGAATGACTAGAAAAGCAGAACCGTAGTAGAAATTTTTTCCAGCCTGACAGGGACATCTGAATGTGAAAGAAGAGCAAAGCTGTTGCCCACCAATGGTCGAAGCAGCAATTAAAGAATTGATAAATGTTCCACTTCTCTGCAGGGAAGACATGATATTGTTGAGAGTCGGGCTCATCGTTGGGAAGCTCGGACACAAATGGCCCTTTCTGATCATTAGACTCCACCAGCTGTAACCATTTTATGGGACCTTACTGGTTTAACTGGCTGGGTCAAGCAACCCAACATCCTCATATGTTTAAAGGATTCTAGCATCTTTCCTTGTGTACTTTGTGAAGTATTACCTGAGCTAATAAATGCACTTCAGATTCCAGCTGGAAGAAGCTAGAGGAGAGATTCATCTGGTACAGGTGATAGGAGAAACAGCTGCCGCGCATCTTCCCACTGAAAAGAGAATGGCCTGCTTGCAAAGCAAAACTGCTGTCATCTTTCCATATGCTGCTTTGTGTGACATGACACCAACAAATAGAGCACTGGGAGCAAAACGGAGAACGTTCTTAACCCTATGCTAGACCAGGATTTAGGTACCATAAAATTATGACATAAGGCATAACAGAAATTATGAAATAATACAGCAATCCAAACTTTAGGGCTGTCTGGAACATCCATAAACTAAGAGTTCTGCCAGAAGATCCCAAAAGCTTTCCCCAAAAGAAGAACAAGACTTGGGTACCCCCTAAAGCCAAATCACAACAAAAACATTCCAACTTTGCATAAAAATGCCCTTGTATTGACAGAATGTGATAAAATAACATGTTGCTTTGTAAGTTAAGTTACGAATTTGTTTATATGCTATCTTTTTGTTACATGAAAATGTGATCCTTAGGTATTGGTAAAATTATATATCTATAAAAAGAAAATGATCAAATATGTAAGGTGTTTTCTATAATCAGAAAATATTTATTATATGACTTCTATATAAAAGGCACTGGACTAGGCTTGGTTGGGCTAATAAAAAGTGAATAAGATATAAATTTCTCTTCTCAAACTCTCAACTGGGTATGGTTAAATACATAATTAGTAAATTGAAACATAATGCTGAGGAATTCACCCAAAATACAGTATAAAGTATTACAGTATAAAATATTTTAAAAACCAATTCAAGGAAATAGAAGACAGATTAAGCAACTCCATAATAGCAGTTCCAGAGGAGGAAAAAAAAAAGAAGGGATAGGCAGAGAAACAATATTTGAAGAGAAGTAACTCAGAATTTGGCAGAATCAAAGAAAATTCTCACATCAGAAGAGTGTTAGATGTTCTGAGCAGTGTAAATAAAGATAAATCCACATATAAACACACCATAGTAAAACTGCAGAGTGTGAAACATGAAGAAGAAATGTTATTAAAAGCTACCAGAAAGAAGAGACCCATAAGCCACAAAAGAATGACCTTAGACCGAGGAGAGAGTTTTCATTAGCAACACTAGAGACCAGAGGCAATATCTTCAGAACGCTTAGTACCAGATACAATATCACTCAAGGCAGAACAAAGTAAAGATAACGAATGTTAATTTTAAAAAGAGATACATAAAGGCTAGGGGAATTTACCACTCACAGGGTCTCATAAAGAGCATTATTAAAGGATATATTTCAATAAGGAGAAAAATGAACTCTAAGGAAAGACATAAGACAAAAAATAATGATACAAATATGATATTTTTAAGTTATTTTCTTTACTTATTAGCTGTAGAATTACTTTTTTACTTTAAGGGATAGAACTAAGGTAATACATGGTTATAATAAGCTATCACTGTGCAAATGGCTAAAATTAAGAAGACTGACCATACCAAATATTGGTGAAGCTTGCAGAGTAACTGGAACTCTCCCTCTCTCTCTCTTTTTTTTTTTTTTAAGATTTATTTATTTTAGGGCACCTGGGTGGCTCAGTCGGTTAAGTGTCTGCCCTCGGTTCAGGTCATGATCTCAGAGTCCTGCGATGGAGCCTGCTTCTCCCTCTCCGTCTGCCCACCTGCCTGCTTGTGTTCTCTCTGTTGCTCTCTCTCTCCCAAATAAATAAATAAAATCTTTTTTAAAAGATTTTATTTATTTTAGAGAGAGAGAGTGTGTCAGGGAGGGGCGGAGGAAGGAGAGAGAAAATCTCAAGCAGACTCCATGCTGAGCATGGAGCCCAACTTGGGGCTTGATCTCAACACCCTGAGATCATGATCTGCGCCAAAATCAAGAGTCAGATGCTTAACCAGCTGAGCCACCTAGGCGCTCCCAGAGTAACTGGAACTCTTATACACTGATGGTGGGAATATAAAATGGAATAACCACTTTGGAAAATTGTCAGTTTCTTTAAAAGTTAACTATGTACCCATTATATAATACAGTCATTTACCTCCTAATTACTCGCTCAAGAGAAATGAAAGCATAAGTCCACATGAAAACTCGTACTTGAATATCCACAGTAGTTTTTTTTTTTTCACAGTAGTTTTGTAATACCTACAAACCGGAAACAATACAAACGTCCATCAACAGGTGAGTAGATCAACAAATTGTTGTATACCCATATGATGAATACTACTCGGCAAGATAAAAGGAATAAACTATTGATATATACCATAAGAAGAATGAATTCAAAAGAATATACTGAATTAAAGAATTTAAGCAAAGGAGCACATGATGTATGACTCCATCTAAAATTCCAAAAGATACAAATTAATTGATACTGACAGAAAATAAACCAGTGCTTGCCTAAGGAGTGGAGGAGGAGAAATAAGAGAGTGATTACCAAGGGGCATGAGAACACTTTCAAGGGTTGTATCATTTTGTACCGACAGGATTTTAATTTATGGAGGTGACTGAGTGATGACACGGAGATGTCAAAGCCGTTGAGAGGAGATTTCTTACTTTCATTTACCAAGAGAAGAGGGCATGCCAGACCATGCGGGGAAGCACCAGGTTTGGTCAGGAGGCAGAAAGGAAGACAGGAGACCCTATGCCAGAGGTTTTATTGGGATTTTCGTGGTAAAGGCAAAGTAAGGCAGGGGAAACAGCTTAGGATTGGCTAGTTTAAAAAGTTCTGGTGGGCTTTGGGACATAAGGGTTGTCACTGCTGGTCTAGTACCTACATGGTCCTGGGTTGATCTAGAGCAGGGGAAACATTGGCTTGATGTATGAGAGACAGATAAGAAGGTGGTTCCGGGTATGGGCTCTGGATCGCATGGGAGGTACAAACTGCTTTGGCTGTTATTATGGTCCTGCAATTAATGGATGCCAACTCGAAAAAGAATCTAAGATAACACAGTTAAAACAGTGGTAATGGAAATGTTAATTATATTGATTAATTTGATGGCTTCGGGGATGTATACACAAGCCCAAACTCATCAAACTGTAAATCAATTCATATTTCATTAAAGCAGTAAAATTTTAAGTATGATTATTAAATAATTGAAATTTGGTGTATAGATCATTCAAAAGCAGGAAAGAAAAGGGGAATATTAACCGGAAAAGAAATTGTAAGCAAAGGGAAAATGATGGTAAAAAGAAAACACAAAATAATGGTAAAAATGAGACCAAACACACCAATAATCACACACACACACACACACACACACACACACAATTTTAAATACCTAACAATTACCGTGTGCTTACAACATGCCAGGCACTGTTCTAAGAACTATGATGAGGTACTAATATTATCCTCAACTTGTTTACAGATGAGAAAACTGAGGCGTGAAGAGAGTGAGGAAATTGCACAGGGTCATGCAGAGATGATGGAAAAATCAGGATTAGGGACCCGGTGGTCTGGTACACACATTTCACCACCGCACCAAAGCAGGAGTAAACTTACCTCCAGAGTGATTAAAAAGCAGAGTCATATTGCTTACAAGGGACACCTAAAACTAGACCACACACAAAGCTTGAAAAATAAAGGTATTGGAACATATTTAACTGGGAAAAATAAAATAACATAAGGCAAAACTGAAATAAAGGCAAAAAGTGTCGAAAGGGCTAATTTGGAACACTCCGTCATAATAAAAGGAACAATCCATTATGAAGATACAACAGTTGTCAACTTGTATGTCTGTGACTGAATAACTTTAAAATACATAAAGCGAAAGCTGATCAAGGTGTAAGAAGACTTCTTATAGTCAGAGATTTTAACCATATCTTTATCAGAATTGATTAAGTTAACATTAAGATCTAAAGGATGTGAACAACAAGCAAGATTTATCTAAGGTATATGTAGTATTCCATCACAGTATTTCCATTCCATTTCATTAGTAATGTCCAATAACAAAGAAACAGATTAATAAACCACAGAAAGAGAATGCTATAGACTAGGGGTGGACCATATAGGGCTCATAGACTAAACTGGCTCACTGCCTGTTTTCTATGGCTTGTGAGCTAAGAATGGTTTTTACATCTTAACACAGTTGGGGAAAAAAAATTGTTCAGTATCTTATAACATGTGAAATTACATGAAACTCAAATCTCCATGTTTACAAATAAAGTTTTATTGGCACATGGGCACACCTCTTCCTGAATTGTCTATGGCTGCTTTCCCACCACAATAGCAGAGTTGAGGGGTTGTGACAGAGTCCATATGTCCATAAAACTTAAACTATCTACTCTCTGGCCCTTTACAGAAGAAGTCTGCTGACCTCAGCTATAGAGGCTGTGAAAATAAACTAGCTAGAGCGACAGCTGTAGATATGGATAAATCTTAACCAATAACTGGGAAGGAAAAACGCAAGCTGTAGGATATGCACAGTATGACAAATTAGGTAAAGTTTTGAAACAAAATGATATTACATATTCTTTGTGGTTACCAACATATGTAGAATTTAAAAACATGAATAGGAATGATAAATATCAAGTTCTGTGTAGCAGTATTAGGAACTCTACTCTGTAGAGTAGAATTCAGGAGGGTGCTGGCTATTTCAACTCTGTTAGTACTGTGTCATTGCTTACAACAGAGCCTGAAGTATATCTAGCAGCTCGTTCAGTAGAGCTTGGAACTAAGAACCACATCTTCCTTATGTTTGTAATTTTCTATTTTAAAAAAGTCCATTTCATGGAACATACGGGAAGTGAGGAAGCAGAGAAGGAAAATGTAGTCCACTCTTTCAGGGAACAATGCAGGAAAGGATGGAGCATTCAGTGATGAGAAATCACTGTTGAGGCATCAATGTCCTGCCATAAGGGAGTTTGTTGATGACAAATTCTTAAGTTTTTATTGTTGTTCACAGTCAAAAGTACTAATGACTTCCTCGGGGGTACCTGTGTGTAACTTGTCCGTGATTGTGAAGGATTACAACTATGACTGATCAATTTCCTTTGGGCCTTTGTAACCAAATGGTCTTTATGCTAAAGAGAGCTTGCTGTCAGCTGTCTCTCCAACATATAAAATGTCTATTCATCAGTGAAGACCCAGCAGCTCATTCACTGAGGACGTGCTGACACACCGACAGGGAGATCAGATCTGACAGCTAGAGCAGTTCTGGGGGGTGGGGTGCTGAGTATATCATCACTCATTTTACATAAAGAAGTTTGGTTAAAATAAACACGAAAAGCAGCCTTAAATAGCAAAAGAAGTTGCAAAAAGATAAGAAGCTCCCGATGCAGATGTGATGGCCATGCCTGATAGTTCATGGGGGATCTCAGATGATGATAACACGCTGACGAATCGGTGCTGCCCTCTGTTAGCACCTCCCTGGTCTCTACCCAGCTACCCAGGTACCTCCCAGGAGACCACTCTCAGGGAGTGACCCAGTTCATCATTTCCTTGCACTGGTTGCTTTGCAGTGCGCTATGATGACACTGAGGATCGCATCATTCTCCCAACCCCAGCTCCAAAATCTGGCCTAGGCTACCAAAAGAACCCTTAATAAAAGAGCAAAAACTTCTCTGCATTATTTTTCAATGATTCCTCTTCCTAGTTTGCTGCCAGAACAGATATTCTCTATCAGCTCTCTGTTTGAAACATACCCTCCCTCTGTACTTTCTTCTATTTAGGTGAAGAAAGTGGAGAAAAGAAAGAGCCTGGGGCACAGCAGGCTTCCTTGGATCCCAAGAGCTGCTGAAGGCTGATGGGTTTCACAGTCTGAACATCAGCAAGCCGGTGTCCCAGCGCCCTGGCAGCAGCTGCGTCTGTGCAGGTTGTGCTCCTGAGAGGGGACGCCACGCAGGAATTCCTTCCTTAAGCCCCGTGCTCCTGGACAAAGGGGCAGGAGAGTGGGGGAGGCTGTCAGCCCAGCAGAGGAGCTGCCTCCTAAGGTACCTGTGATGTCCTGAATCCTCATGGTGGCCCTGATGTCTCCATAGCACAGCCATTGCGGTTTAGTGAAATTGATTCCAGTATCACCACTCCCCACCCGCCAAGCACACAGGCCTTTTCTCTGTTTTTCTCAGAACCCAACATCACCCCCACACTAGGCTCAGCAACGGGCTCTCACCATACCTTAGTAGCTATTGGGAGTCTACCTCTGAAATATCTTGCTCTAACACGGATTGTGTACAATAGAAAAAAAATGTTTGATTTGGAGTCAGCAACTTGAGCCAAAATCCCTCTTTGTTGCCGACTATCCAGCAACTTTGAACAAATTTCTTAACGTGACTTTTAGATTCTCATCCTAGAAAATGGTAATGATTACAGTACTATTTCACAGATGGTAGTTGAATTAAAATGAGATAAAGTGAAAACCATACTGTAAATTGTAAACTTTACGGAAATATAAGGTGTTGTTAATCCACCAGTGAAAAGCAGCCCCCCCACACACACCACCCCCCAGCCAAACTGACTTTTCCTGGGAATAGAGTCATGGAACACAGGCACTAATAGGAATACCCTAATATTGTAGAACCCCATTCGATATACTCATCTATGAGAAAAATCTACAGTAATTGGTGTTTCTATAGTGCATTATAACGTGTTTTATAGCACACATTATTTCTTTGATACTCACAATTATTCTGTGAGGTGGGTATTATTATTGCCAGTTTGCAAATGTGGAAACTGAGCCATAGAGCAATAAAATGGCTTGTCCAAAGTCACACAGCCAGTAAATGGTAGAACTGCAGCTCAGCCCGAGACTTCCAAATTCTCCTAGGCTCTTTCAACTACACCACACTCTTTCAAAGTAGTGAGTAGTCTGTCACTTTATAGCAAGAATTTTCTAGAACACACAGAGCTAATTGACTCAGATGGTAAGAAGTAGGAAATGACTTTCTTAAATTGAGTCTTAGGCTTCTATTTCTGGAAGAGTTTTGATCCTCCACACCCTGCAAGTTGTCAAGATGGGGGAGTTTCTTGTGTTAACCTTAAAGATCTATACTTCTACATAAATAAAGAGAGGTTTCAATAGCTAACATCTCAGGGACTATCAAAAGAAAGCTAAGGGCTTGCTTTCTCTGCCAGAATCCTTATACATTATTAAACTGTAGAACACCCATTTTGAGCAACAGTTTTATGGAAAAAATACCAACACCTCAAATCCATCATTCCTTAAAACTGCTGCTTATGAAAACAAAAGTATCAGATATATTTGAATTCTGTAATCATGCAAGATGGGGGTCTGTGATACCCATTAGAGTTGTTGATTAGGTTTGAACCCAAGATGTAGTACCTACAGATTGCTGATCCTGTCTCAAATTCACACAACAATCAATACAAAGACCGAATAATGCTAACATTTAGATCTATCTTGGATTGTGAAGGTTTCTGTTTGTGATTTTTAGAACAATGCCTTGGCATGAGAGCAAAACACCACTCTTATACTCCCTTGGGCTGAAGAATTTTCAGTAGCTGGTGCTTCTGATCGGACTTCCCACTATCAGCTTTTATGCCTCTAGGTTACAACTTGTACTCACAAGTGAAGCAGTATTTGATCGGTGGCAAGGTACGTGCTCGTAAGCCCGTCCTGCTCATGATTGTTTTCCTCTTCAGCTCAGCAAAGAGCAGCAAGAGAGTGCAGAAGTGGCACTCTTGTCTCCAAGGAAGAAGGAACGTGCAAAAACAGGACGACAGAGATGGATACACCTCTAAAATAAAAGCCGACGAAAAGAAATCGAAGATCGCATTCTTCATCTCTCAAGCACCATGTCTCGCCCTGCACACAGAAAACCAGAATACCATAAAATCGTAAGATCTCTTTATAAACATATTCTCAAAGAGGCCTTTCTTCTACTTCAAAGAAAATGTTTTCTTGAGTGATTTCTGGTTTATTTCAAAAGGTGACACTATCCGTAGACTTTTTTTCAGTGGAGCAAGGAAGTGTTTAGTGGAGTGGATCATAAATCACACCTCTGGGAATAGTACAATGATTTCTAACACACTGTAACAGAATAATTGAGTCTTTATACAGGTTTTAGGGTTTTCTTTTGTGACTAATTAGATCTATAACGTGTCAAATTTATCTCTTGTGCCTGACAGAAAATATGGAAAGATAAAGCAATTCTTTGTATTTCATACTTCATGAACTAGGAAATGAAATGTATATAAAATATATATAAAATAGCGATTATGTGTTAAATTAATGGGAACAGATCAGCAAAAAACTCAGCATTAAAAGATTGCCTTTAGAGATGTATTTCCTTGTCTTAAATGTAAGTATCTATTATTATAATTTGGTATGTGCTATTATCCTTTCTATATACTCCAAGCTCAGAGTTATTTTCAAAACTTAATTACTTGTATATTAGCTTTGGATAAAGCTTCTTCTTTAATCCTCTCATTAGAAGTTACAGATGTGAAAATTTACTGTTATGTTTAAAGCTCTTTTAATTATTTCAGGAAACTGATGAGCACTGAAGAAAATTAAGTAATTTCAGTTATGGGAACTTGGAATTGTATGATTAACTGTCACACCCCAGTTGGGAATGCCTCCAGATGGCCCCTCTGGCATTCTGGGATCTTGATTTATTTTATGTGGGGTTCTGAAATACTAAAAGATATTGCAGAGTGCACCTAAATCACTTCATTTACGTGTCAGTTAAAACACACTTTTATCCTAATGTATCCAAAGTCTCAAATAACTAATGGTGTTCTGTTTTTCATATGTGAAAATGACTGTTTTTATTGTTTTATAAATTGTGAAGATAAATTTTATGTTGACATTTTCTGTGACCGGTAGTATGGATTTGAGACCTACTGGACACTTTGCTCAAGGTACAGCCTTTTACGAGGACACAAAATGGAAAAACTGGCCCTCGTGTGTATTGAACTTGAAACTTAGCTACAAGTAAACTGTAGGTAGTATTCACCCATCAGAATAAGAGAGAAAGAGGAAGAAGAAAATGCCATGATTTCAGTTTGGTCATATTATAAATGGGCACAATGCTGAGGCTCCGGCATGTAAGTAGGGTATAATTTCATTTCCTTTTATCTCTTTTTCAAATTCTTCTGCTTTTGTTGCTAGTGGCAATAACTACATTATTCTTTCTGTCTCTCTCCTTCAACCGTTGCTTATTTTTATGTTGTGCTCTTACCACATAGCAGTAATGTATCTTCTGTGGTGGCTCCGTATATGTTGAGAAGATATTCCATGTATAATTTACAGACATTTCTTAGAGTGTATGCTTAGGTTTTTGAGTTAAATGAGAACAGAATTAAAATTGAATATATTGTGACCCTTTAGTGATTTAACAATATTTTTGTTAAAATCACTTGCTTTATATTTCTTGTTTCCTAGTAGAAATATTAACATACTTTTTATTTTCTATACCTGACTCATAGAGATTAGTCCTTAATGTAATGTCAATTAGTGTATCTAATGTATATTCTACACCCACTTACGACATTTTGATTTATAGTTCTAACATAAATGATGTCCACATATGGACATAATTTTGTAACTATAATTATTTAGATTCTGTCCATTTGAAACTTATTTAGTTATAACAAATATTCTATCTACTTAAACATATTTGTCATAGTATAAACCCATGTATAGGGAGGTGGACTCTGGTGGTAGTGGGTAAATTTAGGAAGTATTTTGATCAAAATTATATAACATTTACAGAAGTTACTTTGTTGAATAATTTTATTGATTTGTTTAACCATTTCTGCCTGTGCTTTAAAAAAAAAAAAGAATACATCTTATCAGGTCAAATGTTACCCTCCATGTTAGGTTACCCAAGATACCTGGGTCTAGAGGTAAAAACACCTCTTCTAAGCTGGAATCCACATTTAGCTTTTCATGTAAATACAAGATTATGCAAGAAGTAAGATTATTTTCCACAGTGGTTCCCTTTCATGCCTCCCTGTCCCACCCACCTCTACTTCAAACAGGCCTTCTTTCGTGCACCTCAGAGGTAATTGCTATGTCAGAGTGGAGCTTGCAGTCTCAGGCTCCACCCTGGCTCTGCCAATTGATGGCTCGTTGGACAAGTCACTCACTCCTTCTAGGCCTTATTCCCTCCTCTGTAGGACTAAGAGCACTGGAATAAATTATCCCTAGTATCTCTGTCCTTTTCTTAGATAGTATTCAATAGCAGAAGCAAAACAGAGAGACTTTGTCAAATGGATTGATTGAGATTTGTGTGTTCTGTTTCCCATACTTTCAACCTCTCTGTGCTAAGCCAAACCTAAACTATTCTTAGTTGTAGTTTTCATATTCAGGTCACTCTGAAAATAGGCCATATTTTGGACATCTATAAGGAAAGTACAAATTCTCCTTTTTTCACTAAGTATAAATAAAACAACATCTCACAAATTTGCTGCTACAGTTGAGTTCATCCTGATGGTCTCCTTGGCAGATCTGGAACCCATTAGGGATTGTGCAAACTCAAGAGAAGTCTCAACCAATTATTCCTTCCAGCTGAAAACATGGTCGGCCGATACCAAAGGCCATTCTAGAACAACAGAAATTTATATTAGCAATTATTTTTTTAAAAACCTTGCCCGATGATAATACCTTGCAAGCTATATACTATTAGCAAACGCATAGAAAGATTTCTCCTGTTAAGAAATTTATTCCAGGGCGCCTGGGTGGCTCAGATGGTTAAGCGTCTGCCTTCGGCTCAGGTCATGATCCCAAAGTCCTGGGATCGAGTCCCGCATCGGGCTCCCTGCTTCTGTGGGGAGCCTGCTTCTCCCTCTGCCTCTGCCTCTCTCTCTTTCTCTCTCTCTCTGACTCTCATGAATAAATAAATAAAACATGAAAAAAATAAAAAAAAGAAATTTATTCCATATCACAGCTCTTTTCTTATCAGCGATGGATCCAAATATAGGTACAACTTGTTCTCAGAAGTCAAAATTGTTGCAATAATTAGGAGGGTGGGAAAAAATGAGCAGATGATCTCAAAGGCTGCTTGCAGTTGGAACATTTTGTTAAAAAAAAAAAAATAGAGTAGCACATTGTCCATAGCTTTGCCTATAAAGTAACCAACCCTTTTTTCTCTAGAACAAAGATCTCTTTGTCCTCACCTATGGAGCTCTGGTTGCCCAACTGTGTAAAGATTATGAAAAAGATGAAGATGTGAACAAATATTTAGATAAAATGTAAGTAGAAGTCTTTTGTTCTCATGGAATGTATATTGTTAATATCCTCTGAATTTTGTCCACCTCTAATGACTTTGCCCTACTTCACGAGCTCTTCTATGATTTCAAAGAATCACGTTTTAAAGCTGAACATCATTTCTGACAACGGCCATTTGGGTTGTCGTAAAGTATAAAGTAAGAGGAAGGAAACTTTTTTCTATGAAAATCAAGCATGGAACATATTCTTTTTAGGTCAAAATCATTTCTTTGCTAGTCACTTGTAAGCAAAAGTATGGTAAAACATTGTTCTTTTAACAATGTTACAGATCATCAAATTTGATTCTTTTCAGCAGTCTTTTGTTCTAAGATAACTCCTTCTAATATAAATATATGCTTATGTAAGTATAGACCATCTGTGGAAGGATATGCCAAAAATTGCTAATGGCAGTTGCCTGAGAGAATTTGGAGACAGGGGATTACCCATAGAAGAGAGATTTACTTTTTCCTCTGTAGTGTTTTTATTGTTTGAATGCTTTTATCATTGCTATGCTTTACTTAAAAATATATTAAAGGGAGAAACCCACCCTTTCCTTTTTTTTTATTATGTTATGTTAATCACCATACATTACATCATTAGTTTTTGATGTAGTGTTCCATGATTCATTATTTGCGTATAACACCCAGTGCTCCATGCAGAATGTGCCCTTTTTAATACCCATCACCAGGCTAACCCATCCCCCCACCCCCCTCCCCTCTAGAACCCTCAGTTTGTTTTTCAGAGTCCATCGTCTCTCATGGTTCATCTCCCCCTCCGATTTCCCCCCCTTCATTCTTCTCCTCCTGCTATCTTCTTCTTCTTCTTCTTCTTTTTTCTTTTTAACATATAATGCATTGTTTCAGAGGTACAGATCTGTGATTCAACAGTCTTGCACAATTCACAGTGCCCACCCTTTCCTTTTAAAATATATTTCATTCTCCTTGTCTTTATTAATGGAGATTCCCTCTGCACAAATTCAACCTTTCATTTTCTCAGAATAATTATATGATCATCAGATTATTGCTCAATAATAAAATATCTGTCAACATTTTTTGAGCCTCTTAATTATGGATCCTAAAAAGGACTCTCTAACTGGGCAATGACTAGAAAGTTTGTACTAATTGGAAGATTTAGTTAGAAACGTTGAAAGGGAAATTTAGCCTAGTTGAGCATTGTAGGGCTTTTAAAAAGGATTCATTGTGTTTTTAGTTGGAAAACAGAAAAAAGACAACATAAAGGAAAGCTTGAAAGGTTTTTTTTGAACCCTAGTTTCCTCCCTTTCTAAGCTTATTCTTTTTCTACTAGAAAGTTCTTTTTCATTGTCCTCTATTTATTTTGGTTCATATAAATTTTTTTTCATTTCCTCTTCATTAGTCAGGAGTACTTCCTAAGATAAAATGTCTGTAATAGTGGGAGCTGCTTAACCTATTTTACCTTAGGTCATACTTAAACCTGTGATACAGCATTTCCAGAATATATATCATTTTATGTAGCTTATGTTAAATTTGCATTGTTTTGTGGAACAGCTGTAGAAAATGAAGAAACTCATTTATTTGACTGAAAAAACATACCTTGGTTAGCTACTTGGGTGCACATTTTAACAAATAAGAATGAAATATTAAAGAATAAATTTTGAGAGGCTACAGGAAGGCCTTGCCTTAAGAAAAGCAATAATTCACATTTGGATTTCTTTAATAGCTTCTGCTAAAAACACCTTACATTTTTAATCTGATATATAAACTATCTACTTTACAGAAACATACCCTTTGACAAAAGCAAGATGTGTGTGTGTGTGTGTATGTACACACTTATACACACACACACACACACACTGCACTGATCATAACATTCTGGCTTTTTTTATGAAGATTTTATTTATTTATTTGAAAGAGAGCAGAGAAAGAGAGAGAGCACACACGAGTGAGGGGGGAGGGGCAGAGAGAAAGGGAGAAGCAAGCTCCCCACTTGAGCAGGAAGCCCAACTCGGGGTTCTATCCCAGGACCCTGGGATGGATCCCAGGACCCCAGGACCACAATCTAAACTGAAGGCAGACACTTAACTGACTAGCCACCAGGCGCCCCAACATTCTGACTTTCTATCACTTCCCACTGTCCAGGCTATAGTTATGCATGAAAATTAGAAAACACTGGGAACATTTTTTAAATCCCAGTACAACTATTTCTGTAAAGTATACATTCTGTTCTTCAAAAGTTTTTTTCAGTGTGAACTTTCTAGCTAGACTCACAAAATAGTTTCCTCAGAAGGCAAGTAAGTCAAATTGAATATTTCTTCCTACTCCAAAATATCAATAAAATATCTCACAGATTTAGTGAATTAATGAGCACTCTGACATCAAATCTGTCCCCCCCGCAACCACCCAGCCACCAAATAGCTCCACGACCCCCCCCCCCACCCTTTCAGGCCCTATGGAACAGACATTCCCTTTACGCACTGTGGTGTCTTTATCTTGGTGGATCTTCTATTGCTCCGTTCACATCATTTCATTTGTCTATGTACATGTGGTTGTGAAATTAAAAGACAAGTTTTATGCCAGTTGTTTAACAAAAGCAGTCTTATTTCTTTTTATTTCCACCACTAAGGTCATATTTGCTCAACTAGATTGAAAGTTCTTAGGTCTGTCTTGTCGAAAGTGTCTGCTCAAGCATCTCAGCCACATACTCAGCTGTATTGACATCTCAGTAAGATGCCTTCAACATTGTACTTCAGGTACTACTCAGCCCGTTTGTGGTAGGGTGAAGCTACCGGATAATACAAATACTTTCTCCCAAGTCCCATAGATTCAGTTCCCCTAGAATGAAAAATGAATTTTCTGGATGTCACTTTTTCTTTTCGCTAAACTTCAGAGTTTTAACTGCAGAAACCTACACTGACAACAAAAATTGATTTTTCTTTTCCCTTCCTCCTCTCCTTCTGGAGCCCATCCTGGCCATGTCTGCACTTTTACCATAACTATGCTAAGAGAAGAATGAGCATCCAAGTACCACACCTACAGTAGAGAAGTTAGCTAGATCCTCATGCCATTTCCATCAACAGCTACTGATGACAAAGTTAGTTGCCAAGAAGATACATTAAGCTATGAACACCAACCTCCCTTAGCTTTAATATACACTGTCAAATTTGGGCCAGCCTTACTTCCTCAGGCTTTTCTGCTCATAGAAAACTAGTTAATATTTCCCCGATAAATGCTCTCTGCTTCTGTATCTGAAAGACAAATAAAGAGCCTACTGCCAAATAGCCATTAGGCTTGTCAGATTTGCTTTACTTTATTATCCATGCAAAGTGCTCAACAGAGGACTCCATTCTTAAACACTGCTAGAGTTCACTACTCAAATATTACGTTCAGACCATACTCTTTCCTTCATCACAGGGGATATGGCATTGGAACACGGCTGGTGGAAGACTTTTTGGCTCGATCTTGTGTAAGAAGATGCCATAGTTATTCAGAAATTACAGACATAATTGCCCAGGTAAATGCGTTTTTAGCTCTTTCAAGATGTTTTGAAAATCTTTGATTTGTCCTCAGTTCTGAGGCTTTCTGCTCTGATTTGGGTAGGTTCTAGCTGTATTCATTATTAGGTGCTAAGAGATTCTGATTGAAAAACATTTTATTTCAGCACAGGATTAAAGCTTTTGTGAACAGAGATAAGTGCTTTTAGGCACTTAAGCATCTATAGATTTTTCTGACCACACAGTGTGTGTGGAGTGTATGCCCCACACGGGAAAATGTTTTGAGATGGTAAACAGAAAGGGAGTGTAATAAGGGCAACCTCATAACATGATGTCCCAAACTGGTTTCTTTGTATAATCACTTTAGCACACAGAGGAAGTGGTCTTTGGCTGTCTCAGAGAATATTGTTGTGGCCATTTTATTCCCAGAGCAATGTTTCCCCAAGAGAAAAATAAAGCTTCCTGTAAAAGTATGTGCTCTAAGAACTTTCACAGGTATATCAATACCAGAGACAACTTGGAATCTCCTGAGACCAGCTCAGATAACTTAGGTAGAAGATGAGATCGGGAAATGCCTCCTTAGCCAGAATCCCTTTAATCTGCTGGTCTACGGTTACTAACCTAGTGTCGTTCATTTGGGGGAGACCTGGCAAGTATGCCTGGGTATCAGATATTTATAAGGTTCAGGTATACTGCCTCCAGATTCTCACAACAGACCTATTAAGTTGGTCTCATTCTTCTTTTCTCTCCTGACCCTTAATATTATTATTTCCAAACTGACTCTTCACGTGAGTGGCAATAATCGTTCTACATAGTGCTTTGTGACTCCAAATGCAGTTTTACATATTCTTTTGTCTTTTACTCTTACGGTATCCCTGTGAAGTAAGCAGAGTAGGAGTTGTTCCCATTTTCCAGATAAGAAAACTGAGTCCCAGAAAGATTATGATAAAAATTGAGTACTAGTATATACTAAAAAAGTATGCATTCAAAAACACAATCTAAATGAAGATTTTCCCAATTCTCGTTACCCTTACTCTCATTATTTCATTTCTCATTATTTCATTATTTCATGAATAGTGTGGTTGAAATTGAAATCCAGTTCTTCTAGTCTCAGTGTAGCGAGTTTACCACACAACTAAACAGGTTAAAAAATTCTCTTTCCCTATTTGCAGAATATAACTAAAAGAATGAAGCAGTAGTTTGAAAAATAAAATAATTTTTCACTAAGCCAAGTTTATGTGCAATACTAGAAAAATACTAGGTGTTTTAATGGGAAATATTTGAAATATATAAATGTAGATGGTTGTGTTCTGTTTCTGCAAAATGCCATTGGGGTTTTGATGAAGGCTGATTGCATTGAGTTAGTAGATCACTTTGGGTAGTATGGACATTTTAACAATATTTAATCTTCCAATCTATGAACATCAGATGTCATTCCATTTGTTTGTGTTTTGTTTAATTTCTTTCATCAATGTTTTGTAGTTTTCAGATACAAGTCTTTCACCTTCTTAAGTTTATTCCCCAGTATTTTATCCTTTTTCACTGCTATTGTGAATAGGATTGTTTTCTTAATTTCCTTTCTGGATAGTGTGTTGTTAGTAAATGGAAACACAACTGATTTTGTATCCTGCAACTTTCCTGAAATCACTTCTTAGTTCTAACAGGTTTTTTTGTGTGGAGTATTGAGGGGTTTCCCACATATAATATTGTATCATCTGTAAAAGAGAAATAATTTTACTTTTTTCTTTCCAATTTATATGCCTTTTATTTCTTTTTCTTGACTAACTACTCTAGGTAAGACTTCTAGTACTATGTTGAGTAGAAACAGTGAGAGGAAGCATCCTTCTGGTTCTTGATCTTAGAGAAAAAGTTTTCCATTTTTTACCATTGAGCGTGGCAATGGGGAAAGGATTGTCTTTTCAATAAATGGTGCTGGGAAAACTGGTTGTCCACATACAAAAGGAATAGAATTAGACCTTTACACCATACACAAAAATGAACTCAAATGGATTAAAATGTAAACATAAGACCCAAAACTGTAAAATTCCCAGAACAGGGGCACCTGGGTAGCTCAGTTAGTTAAGCATCCGACTCTTGGTTTCAGCTCAGGTCATAATCTTGCGGACACACACACGTTTTGGTGAAGATGTGGAGAGACTAGAACCCTTGCACACTGTTGGTAGGAATTCAAAATGGTACAGCCACTATGGAAAACAGTTTGAAAGTTCATCAAAAAATTTAAAATAGAATTACCATAGGCTCTACCAATCCCACTTCTGGGTATTTATCCAAAAAAATTGAAATCAGGATCTTGAAGAGATATTAACACACTATATTCATTGTAGCACTATGCACAATAGCCAAGATGTGGAAACAACCTAAAAGGCAATTGAAAGATGAATAAAGAAAATGTAGTATATACATACAATGACATACTTCAAAAAAAGGGGGGGCATTCTGTAATGTGAAACAACATGGTTGAACCCAGACACAGAAAGACAAATACTGCATGATTCCACCTAGATGAGGTATCTAAAATAATTAAATTCATAGAATCAAAGAGGGGACGGATGGCTTCGGGGAGGAGGAAATGGGCAGTTATTAACCAATGGGCATAAAGTTCCAGTCAAGCAAGATGAATGAGCTTTAGAGGTCTGTGGTACAACATAGTACCAGTCACCACCAATAAAATATTGTACACCTGTAAATGTGTTAAAAGGGTAGATCCTGTGTTAACTGTTCTGATTCCAATGTTTAAAAAATTTTAAAAGAAACAGGTCTGTTTGATGTGAAACCAAGAACATTCGCTTTCCAAATATCTCTCCTCTAAACTTTTTACATCTTTTTTTAATTTTTCTCATGTCATGGAAATTCTGATCTGCTCCTCCTGTCCTCAACAAACTGGGAAAAAATCCACCTCTATTCCTTTGCAAGATTCCTTCTTGCAATTTACAGAATATTTTGTCACTCTCACCTTTCTCTTGTGCAGAGGGGTTGTCTCCTGGTCTTTGCACTTCCCTTCAAAGTCCAGATTTCCTCCGTCTTAATCATTTTCCCTTCTCGAGCAAAATGTTCTTTTACATGTGGGAATGATGTCACCCAACTCAGAAGCATTTTAACGCAGGGGAAGGGGCAGACCTTAGTTACATATGCACCCACTGATGTTTTGCTTATAATTGGCAATTTTCATTAGAAGGTCCGGCCTTCAGCAGCATTATCTTATTCATCCTTGTAAACGCTCCTGAGAGGAGGCAGGTGTCAAATGTTAGAGTCAATTTTAGGGGGGCATGGAGCAAGGTCAGAGGAAATTTACCGTTCTCACATGCTGCCCATGGAACATCGTAGGGTCAGGAATAGAACCCAAACCTTGTGACTTTTGTTTGGCGGCCGCCTCAGACCATGCCCTCATACAGAACACTGCCATCATCCTTGTGTAGCTGCATTTCGAAGAGCTTTAGACCTCAGATTGCGCCATCTAGTGGTAAAGAGAAATCCCATGACAGACCAAATCTGCTCAAAAAAAGTGAAATCAGGCCTTATATTTCATATAAAAAAGAGATGACAGGCTAATTCTAAAGTCATATTCCTGCACCATTAAAATGTATCCATTTTTAAAATATAATTTTATCATATACAAGTCTAGTTTTGTGTTGATTGCCTCAAAGCACTTCAAATTTTAAATAAGTTGTATAATTTATAAAGATTGTCAGCAGCATTATAACATGATGTTTAAATACTATTAGTAATACAGCGCCTTTCTTTAGGAAAGCTCAAGGTAATTGCCACCTATTAATTTTTTCCCTTTCAAGAGTCTTGTGAAGTAAAAACGATAGCCATCATTAGCCTCATTTTACTGGTGACATAATTGAGTCTTAGGATGATGTCACCACAGTTACATAGTCAAAAAAGCCAGCTGAGGATTTAATTTTTCTGATCGTATTCCAGTGTTTTTCCCAAAAGTAATTGTTTCTTTAAAATGTACCTGTGGGGGCACCTGGGTGGTTCAGTCGGTTAAGCGACTGCCTTCTGCTCAGGTCGTGATCCCGGGGTCCTGGGATCGAGCCCCACATCGGGTTCCCTGTTCATCAGGGAGCCTGCTTCTCCCTCTGCTGCTCCCCCTACTTGTGTGCTCTCTCTCTGTGTCAAATAAATAAATAAGATCTTAAAAAAGAGATATTAAAATTTACGTTTGAGGATTTTCTCCTGTTATGACTACTGTTCTGAGAAAATTGAAAGCGTGGAATTTTCAGTGGAGTCACTGTGGCTGCTTTTAGTTGTAGTAATGAAACATTGGAGAGTTTAACTGTAATCTAACAGGCATAAATCTTTCAGTTTGTTATAAAAGCAAGTTGAAAATATCTCACTCTGGTCTAAGGTCTAAAACCTACTTCCTTAGTTACACAAAAATATATTTCATGGTTTCCAAACACATCCATGACAAATGTTTTATTATTAAGAGAAGCTAATTAGAGATAAACTTAATCCTTTAAAGTCAAGATGATCATAAAGGGTAGGCTTGACAAGAGATATTATAATATCGCCTTTTAAAAGCAATTTAAACACAAGAAGCTCTGATCCTCATCAGTTGCAAAGTGATAATCTAACCAAATCCAGTGTAGTCGAGATTAAGATGAGTCCACATCCTACTCAGCCACATTCCCAGTGCGTGACCCTGAGTAAGGGTAAGTGCAGCCTGTCAGAAACTCAGCTTCCCTATCCGTCGGGGGGACCTCCTCCAGATGCAGCTTTTCTGATTTTCAGGCTTTGCTTTCCCTAGGCAAAATCTGGACATGGAACTATAATCATAAAGAGCTGAGTGTGATGGGCGTAGTTTCCAAAGCCTCCCTCAGAGCATCCATACCATCTAGTTATTGGTGCTGTTTACAACTGCTTGGCTTAGCACAAATTCTGTCATCAAAGCTGGGAAAGCTTTTCACTATCAGGTCAATGTCATCATGATGTCATTATAAGGGTTAGAAGGAATGTGTAGTTTTTCAGTATTAACATCACGTCAGGGGTGTTGTCACAGTAAGATGAAATTTTTAGAGAAAAATATATGGTATATAAAAAATATAAAAAGACTTGTGAAACTCGAAATTCTGATCTTTAGGTTAAAAAATTGGACCCCAATATATAATCCCTGGAAATTCTGAAAAGCAAAAATTCAATCTTTTCCTTTTAATAGTATAAACTGAAATTTTATCTTAATTATATAATGAGAGCAATGATTTTTTTTTTTTTGGTGAGTGATATAAAATCAATGAAATAATTGAAAGGAAGTATTCATAGGACGCGATATAAGTAAGGATGCCTAAAGCAGGGAGGAAATCTAAATGGTGACTGTCAGAAGCATAAACTCAAGGGCAAAAGATTTAGGAATATAATCCAGAGAGGAACTTGAATGGCAGAGGGGTTATTTTTTAACTGGATGACCATTTTTATTTCAATAAATCGGTCCATTTAAGATTAGAGTTGAGGCTACACAGAAGGATTCCAGCAAATCATACTGGTCTTATTTCTTTTATCTTGCTTCTGATCTGAATGCACAAAACTACCATGGCTGGACTGATACAAGTAATTCACATATTTTGAAGCCTAAAACTCCTGAGTCATTTCAGAATGGTGGCGGCTGCACAGCCATAGAATTGCATTCTCCGATACAGATTTGTACTCAGAAGCACTGACTTTATGCTTCTACAAGGACATCCGAATCTGACTTTATTAGACCTTTTCAGAGGGCTGTGCCATGGCTTGGAAGGTTAATCAGTGAGGGCCCCATCAAGAGACAGAAACCACACAATCATTTCAATCATTTCAATCAAGAAGGTTTAATAGAAAGCATTATTAACAATTTATATGGGACTAGCACTAAGAAAGGGGGAAAAATGCTAAAGAATATCCTAGTGCTGAGAGAAAATACCCAAAGAAGAACCACAGTTTGAAGAGGGACCCTCTTTCCACGGCTGGGGTTCAAACGTCTTTGGGGACATGAGATTGCAGCCCATGGATGCTGGAAAAGGTGTCTGGGTTGTCAGGCTGAGATAGGTGGGTACGGAATTATGGATCCAAACTGGTAAACAGCAACCCCCCACGGAGGTATAAGTGGGCTAAGGCGGCAGTGAGGAAACCACGGGAAGGGAGCCAGAACTCGGAAGGGAGTGCCGCTGGGTGCCCCATGCCCGGCCAGTCACCGTTTCCAGCAGGAGTAAGCAAAGAAAAGGCACCCCAGGGCCAGGAAGAGAAGTCCGTCCTCCTGCTGTAACCCTACAGAAACTTCTACTGCCAAAGGAGAAATGTTTGCAAGATCTACGTCCAGCCTCACAAGCAAGGCAATGAAGAGTAAGTTTGGAGCTGAGAGGCCACCATCGGACAACCAGCACAGAAGGCCTGAGTCAGTGCGATTGTCCCATACATGTCCGTGGCCATTTTTTGACTTCGGTGGTCTCGTGTTTGACCCTATCCAAACTGCTGGCCCACACAGGAACTATTCTCACCTCTCAGGGTAGCTCAAGCTGGCTGGGGGAAGGGCAATGAGATGAAGGAAGCTGCATTCTTCTCTTAGCAGGGTGGCATCAACTTCCTGCAAATGAAGATGCCAAACAGGCCAAAGAGCACACTTTTTAACCTGCAAACTTCTGAAATAAAAACGTTCTTATTTATTTATTTATTTATTTATTTATTTATTTATTTATTTGACACAGAGAGACACAGCAAGAGAAGGAACACAAGCAGGGGGAGTGGGAGAGGGAGAAGCAGGCTTCCCGTGTAGCAGGGAGCCCGATGCGGGGCTCGATCCCAGGACCCTGGGATCATGACCTGAGCCGAAGGCAGACGCTTAACGACTGAGCCTCCCAGGTGCCCCTGAAATAAAAACTTTCTGTTAAACGCTGACATTTATTAAATCCAACCACTGCCTCTTTACGGATTTCTCTATAACCAAATCTGTTCTCTCTCCCCATGACTATTAAATCTCCTCTATTTTCTTACTGTTCCAAGTGCCATTAAATGACATTATGGGCCACGAACCTCAGAACAGGACTGGCTAATAACCTGTGCTCTCTTCCCTGGAAGTCCAAAGGAAGGCACCATGGTACGTTCGCACCTAAGTGGCCGCCCAGTGAAAAGTAGAGTGGGCTTAGACACACCATCTGGGGGAGGGGCTCCTAAGCTTGAAATGGACCAGATCCATTTTCTGAAATGTGCCGAAAGGTGAAACAGTGTTCTTTGTAGGAGGCAGGAGTTGCCCTCACGATGACTAAGCAAACATGACCGAACAACTTTGGAAATGTAAGGGAACCCATGATTATTACCCTTACTGAGAGTGAGTGCAGTGAGTCTGCATTTTAGTTTAATGTGTTTGTCTGTGAAATAGCATTTTACTGGGGTTTGTGCCTACTGATCTTCCAAGAATTTGCGATTGACCAGCTTTTTTTTTTGGATATATTTCTGTTCTCCATCTAACTACAGCCAAAATGCTATACAAAGAATGGAAATAATACAGAATTTCTTGAGTTACTTTGATTTGACACCAGAGTGAAGTTACCTTTCATTTCTGGGAAGTTTCATTGCCCCGTCCCGTCTGTAAGCTTTTCAAAGGGAGGGATAATTTCAAACATTCTTGGGGTTTGGCCCACAGTGCCATGGCAAACCAGTACATTGTAGACATTCATTAAAAATTGTCGGAGTGAATTTGGAAAATATTTGTAGATCTTTTCCCTCAGGTACACACTGTTGATCTTCTTCTTCTGTCCGGGAGAGGGCAGTGGTCCACATTCATCTCCAAATTAGAGCTTGCCTACCCCTCCTTCCCTGGCTCCCACCACCTGCAGAAGGTCTCTTATTTCAAGCAGTATTTACTACATTGGAAATCCAGTGCTCCAAAAGTGTCTGGTGGCTCACAATAGCCGATCTGCAATAACACAATTTGAACTGAAATAGGATCCTGGACAGGAAAAGAGCTGATTCTCGTTAAATAATGGACAGTGAACTCATCTTGATAATTTTATGGAAACATTCGGGGGTTTTATTCACCACTATTTATATGAGTGTAGAAAGTTTCAGGAGAAGAGAGAGATTCGGTCTTGCTACACTAGGGTCAATTGCGATTACAAAATGCAAGCATTAAATAGGTAATCAAGTCATTAGCTATTACATTTCACTGAACTTACTCAAAAGGCCTCTATCACTTCCAGTTTATTATAAGGGCAAATAAGAAAATACAATTACACCTTTCTCTAGCCTAGGAGCTAAAAAAATCTCTTTAGTTGCACAAAAATGTATTTCATACTTTCTAAACCCATGTACGGTAAGATTCCATTATTAAGAGAAGCTAATTAAAGATAAATTGATAAATTAAATAAATCCATTTCCATCTTTTTTTAGAAAATATTTGAAATGTATTGAAAAATTCATCATGGAGCCAAATTGTGTTGGGTAGACTCCTTTACACTGCTGGCTGGTGGGTTATGTCAGGTGATAGTGGTTGATGGTAAGGATGTTCTCGGACACAAGAGCTAGGCCTCATGGCAGAGCAGAAATCAGGAAATCCCTCAGTCTACCCTGTCATGTCAGGAGCAAGCATCTAAGTTTCCTTGCTTCAGTCCTTGTCATTTTGGTGACTCAACTATTTTCTGCTTGTTTTGCTCTTGCAACTCCCTGCTGACATCTTCCTATTCTTTATCTTCTCTCCACACCCATGACTCTGCCACCTCAGGACTTCTGCTTACTCTCCTTTACTCTCTTCTTTCTGGGTGTCTTTTGTCTTCTGTGACTCTCTGTGTCTCATAGTCAAAGTCCCAAAAAGAGCCTCTAACCCGTCCAGTCAATCACTTGCCCTCTGTGGTAGAGCTTCCAAGCCCCGTGTCTTCCGGCCCGTAGCCAAGCTGTGGACTGACTGCCCAGGCTCTCAAGTGCCCATCCTAGCCCATTATCTATGGTCAGAATGGCAGTGGAATGAGACACAGGGCCTGGCCATCACAGGGAGCCCCACAAGAAGGGGATTTGGGTGTGAAAAACATTCTGAGATCTCCCACAACGAAGCAAAGCAATTAGCAAAGACCTCGTTCTTCCTGTCTAGGAAATTATTTATGAGTCTTCTTTACTTATGGACCCTCCGCTCGTGTTATTTGTCTTACTGATGCTGGAGTGTGTTTTCCTTTGTTCCAGAGGCTAGAATTCCTGTGTAGAAGAGTGTAGCAGGCTCCACGTAGCATGTTAATTATAAGGTATTGAAATAAAAAGAATTGGCCTTACTATGTGTTTTGCAGGTAATAATCAAGTAAGAAAACTTTTTTTAAAAAAATGCTTCCTCTGGGAAGCAATCCAAGCCAAACCACATTATTTGTTGGAAATAAATATTTTAGACCACTAGCTAAGGGTGGGGCAGACATTTCTCAGAACGGTAAACTCTGAGGGATGCTTCCGTGGAAGGGAGATAGTCAGATTCTCCTGAGAAAAATGATGTTGGGCTACAACAGACAGTATTGGGTTTTCTTTTGAATTTCTTATAAAGGAACCAATCATAAAAGTTTGCTCTGGTCCTCTAATCCCATGGGGTTTTTGCTTTTGTTTCTTTTCTAAATCTTTTTCAATCCCTTCTCTTGGCATTCTCTGTTCTTTCAGAGAATGTTACCAGAGATGACCTGATGTTTTTATGTGAATAGGAAAAACGCCCAGGTGAAATGAACTTGAGCCAGGCCTTTCAAGACAGAGACATCAGCATATCTTAGGTTTGTTCCTTTCTCTTAAAAACAAAACAAACAGGTTTTGTTCCTTATGTTTCTGTATTTTACTTTCTTTCCTTTCTTTTTTTTATTTTTTTAAAGATTTACTTTAGAAAGAGAGAGTGTGCATGGAGGGAGGGGGCTGCAGAGAGAGAGAGAGAGAGAGAGAGCGAATCCCAAGCAGACTCCCCTCCGAGTGTGGAAACTGATGCAGGGCTCCATCTCACAACCCTGACATCGTGACCTGAGTCGAAAATCAAGAGTCAGACACTAAACAAACTGAGCCACTCAGGTGTCCCTCCTTTCTTTTTTTCTGATTATATTTGTCTTCCTTCGATTTCTAAATAATGTACATGTTTAAAAGGAATAATTTTCCTAAATGGCATCATATTTCACAATTCTGCGTGTAAACTTAAGTGTAATGCGCCCAGCACAATGCACGACCCCTGAATTGTGTCCACATCCTAATTCTATGCACAAAATTGGGAGACTTTTTTCTGTCCTTTGAATATTCTTTTTTTAACCAGGATGAAAATTTAAATCTCAATTCTAAAGTTGCCTCCATGCTGACCCCCCTACCTCCCCTATCCTACCGCCACCCACCCACCCATCCACACGCACACTCTCCTCCTCCTCCTTACACACAATTTATTTGAAGCGATAAACTAAGAAATGCAGCCTGAATGGCATAGAATAGAGGGAAACCTGGAACCTTTTTATCACTAGGCAACCCCTGCCCTTTGTTAAAATCTCCCCCTGAGGGTGGAGGTCTGGTCTTTGCTGGTGATTCTCTCAAAAGGTGACTCATCTCATCAGAGCTGGGAGCACCTCACTGCCCTGGCCCTACCGTCAGCATCACCAGATGATACGCCCTGACTCAGCCTTCTGTCTTCCAGAACACAGAGGAGGCTCTGTGCTCCCCACACAGATGCTAATGGAGGGAAACTTCCACTCAGGCAATCCAGATAATTCTGGGTGAGAAGCAGGGAGAGGGTACAGGGTGGCTAACCACTTACTTCACCTACATCAGACAGTCAACAGTTGTGACTGTTAGTTCAAAGATCCACCCCCTCCCCCGACACACACACACCACCATCCTAAAACATTTAGGTGTCTTGCCATTGTTTTATACTAGAATAATCTGTAAATGGATGTTTGAGAATGTGGCCATTATTGTATGTGCCTCCCACCCCCACACAGAAGATTGAAGTGGGAAATTGAGGTATTAGAACAGTAGGGTCCTCAGAGTCTAGGTGGGATTTGGGAGCCAGGCAGTCCTCACCATGTGACCTGTGTGGGGAGCTGAATGGGTGGGGAGAAAACCAGTGAAAGGCTCAGCCATTAATCCAAAGGATCTGGAGGGAAGTGGCGTGTGAATGTTCACAGGTGACGGGGTGCAACCGGAAACCAGGTCACAGAGAGCTCTGCTCCCCCCCCGCCACCACCCTGCCCTGTGGTGCAGATGGGTCTGGATCCCAGGGGGAGGGCACTCGCCCCACAGTGCCCTCCTAGGATTACACTTCCTTTCTTCCCTCCCCCAACAATGGAAGCTAATCAGATGAAGCTTAGACAGTACATCTTCTTTTGCTATTAATTACTATTTTTCAAAGGCTAACTCACAATGTAGTGTTAGGGGCCTATTGAATTGCTTTACTTTTTCCACTTTTTCCAACAGATGATATTAAAATAAGTGAAAGCCCTTGACAAACAGGGTTGAATTCCATGGAAGTCACAGCCCAGTGCCACACAGCATTCCAGAGAAGGCTGGCCGCACAGCGAGCTGAATGTCAGGCCATTTTCTGATTTAGTAACATATTTGAGCAGGGAAGAAGGGAGTGGAAAAAATTAAATGGAAAGAAAAATGCTTTATAGTCATAAAGTTCTCCATATTTAAAAAATGATGAATATTAACAGCAAAAGGAACTCATCGAGTATTTTGAGAAATCTTCCCATTGGGGCCGGAAATATAGTAGATGGATTATTAAAAATAAGACACTTGTTTAAAGGAGTATAACCGTTTAGGCTTAATTCCCCCCTCTGAGTAGGCAAGAGTTTCCTTACATAAACACCCACACATACTTGACCTATTCCCCTTTGTACCTCTGGGAGGGGTGAGAGAAGAAAAGCGTAGGAAGATTTCTTTTGTGGAAAAGCCTGTGTGCATAGCCACAAGGTCTGGGGAGTCTGTGGACTGCTTCGGCCCAACCCAGCAGACCACATCAGTTACTCACGGCAGAGTTCCAGAATGAAAGCAAGGCACCTGCAGGAAAATTACCCATAAGCTTTTACTATGACAACACTTGTGTAATATTATTTTTCCTTTAGTCACAGAGAAGTGTCTCTTAAGGCTCAATTGGTCAGTAACTTCTGCAAGTTATCGCTCCCCCCCTTACCTACAAATGTCCATCTTCTAGTTTTCTGTGTATAATCAGGTCTCACAGGACATCTGGCTTTATCTAGCGTCTTATCTCCTTGGCACTGTTACCAAAGATGCCCCAGGTGAGTCTTCAATATTCCAGATATGTCAGCACATGAAAATCTAGGCTGTCTTAACTTTCCGTTGGAGAGTCTCAGTTTTATTTCTGTCTCTTAACTCATTTGGATGAGATTCATGAGACCCTGACTTATGAAACAAACCCGAGTGTGTGCATTGAAAATTGCAATAGGGTTGGGACCATTTTGTCACTGTGACTATTTACAAAGAAATTCCTTCCCAGGAGATGAAAACGGCCGAAGGAATAATCTGGGGGAACCAAACCCCAAAGGCTAAAGCAAGGTCCGACTGGGCCTAAGGGTTCAGAGACACATCGGGAAGACAGCCACACTCTGGGGCCTCCCTGCTCAGTGTTCTTTGTGCATGTCAGAAGCAAGATTTTGTTCAGACTTGCCCTGACCTCTCAGTGATGCTGATGCTCCAGGGTAATGGTTCTCAATTCTTATTGCTCCACAGAATCACCTAAAGCTTAAAAAAAAAAAAAAAAAAAAAAAAATCCAGATGCCCAGGCCCTACTTTTGACCAATTGAGTGACGGTCTCTGGAAATAAGATGCTCCCCAAACGATCTTCATGGGCCTCCTCTGCTTTAAAGCAAGAGTTTGCAAACTGTGTTCCTTGGTTGGTGCTGTAGGGTGATTGCTGGAAAGGCAGGGGGCGGTATGTGAGGGCTGCCTCTCCTCCAGATCTTCAGTCCCAATTCTTCCAGAGTTACCTCTCCTTTTATCTCTTTTACATGTTTCAAATAAAATAAAATATCATTGGAAAGAAAGTGGATAGTCTTGATTGAAACAATGCCCACCCCAGCAGTGGTTGGGATGACTAGCTTATCTCTTGGGAAGGAGGTAGGAAGAGAAGCTGGGTCTTCTAGGACATTCCCCCCAAAGAAGATAGAAAATGATCAAACACTGGTTTGTGACTATATATTTTTTTAACTGCTTATTTCCTATACAGGGTCAGTGAGACCCACTCATAGTTAGCCAGGTGTTTAAGGAAGCGAACTTTCTTAAAACACTAATTACTATCCCTCACGTTTCCTTCCATGATTCAAATACCAAAAAAAAACCCTGAGAGAAAGAATCCTGTTCTGTTGATACCATCAGCAATTATTATTAATGCAGACGTACATCCGTCCATGTTAAAATCTAGGAATAAGATGTTGTTATGGCGCAACTAGTAACTGTTTCATGGGTTATGTATTCTGACCAGAGATGTATATATTTTATGGTATCACTCTTAAACAGAATTACTCATATCACTGGAGTTCATACTTTTCTTACTTAATCTTATTCCTGGAGATGATCTAGAGAATGTGATTAGATAAAATAATTAATTCATTTCCCCCATTTTCATCTCAATTTTCATTATAATTTAAAGCTTTTAAAGATTTTTCTCTAGCATGGGTGCGGCTGTAGGGTCAGGAAATCTGAAACTGTAAAAAGATGTCTAGTCGTATGGACAGAAAGATGAGCTCGAACGATGTAAAACTTAAAGTCTGGAGACTACTCCAAATCTTTTGTGAACTTCCCAGTGCTGAAGATCCCTTCTTTATCAAGTATCATTTTTATCAAAGGAAATAGTAGGAAGGTGACCTTATTGAGACAGGGAACTAGAAGCATGGTTTGGGCGTAGCTATCCCACATCATGTGGAAACCCAAGGTGGAAGAGCTGTGCCGAATGGGAGAGAGGCCAGGAACCTCCGAGCTAGACATGAATACCCAGGAGTACACAAAGAAGCCCACTGATGGAATTCATGTGCTACTGGCTGTAAATTTAGGACAATAGAGCTGAAATTCGGAGACGTATTAATCCAACATTCTGATTTTACCAATGAGAAAACATGCTTTTAAAGGTTAAATAAGTACTTGAGAATACACCAACCTGAGACAACATTTCTGTGGTGGAAGTTAAGAGATCAGACAAATCCAGGTCCAAATTTAGGCTCTATTCTCTTACCGTGGCTTAACCTTGACCTTTTTGAACTTCAGTGTTCTCATAAAAATAGAAACAGTAATCCCTCCTCCCCCCTGAGTATGTTTGGGAAATTTTAAATATAAACCATATGTAAAGTATCCATCGCATAATAGGTTGTCAATAAACATTAATTCTGCCTTCCCTCCTTGGTGGAAGAACAAAATTTAGAATATGATCTCTCTTACAGCTGCACAAGTGTTCTTTTTGCGTAACTTAACCTTAACCAACTGAACAGTGAAAATATTATTTGAGGGGCGCCAGGGAGGCTCAGTCTGGTATGTGTCTGCCTTCGACTCAGGCCATGATCTCAGGGTCCTGGGATCGAGCTCAGCACTAGTGGCTAGTCTGCTTCTCCCTCTCCCTCTGCCCCTACCCCCCACCCCCGCTCGTACTCTCTTGCACTCTTGCTCTCAAAGAAATAATAAAATTAAAAAAAAAAGTGAAAATACAGGCAAAAATATCATGTTAGAAATAAATTAGGATGGCACTGGATTTTTCCTCAGTAACATCCAGTAACAAAGGAAAACAGAGTAACACTTAAAATACACTCAAGTAGCGAAAGTGTGAACCAGCTAAGCACTCCTTCAAGTAGAGAAGAGGCCAATCTTGTTTCATCTTGTTTCATGTGAAAATACAGGCAAAAACATCATGTTAGAAATAAATTAGGATGGCACTGGATTTTTCCTCAGTACCAACAGGTAACAAAAGAAAACAGAGTTAACACTTAAAATACGCTCAAGTAGAGAAAGTGTGAACCAGCTAAACAGTCCTTGTTTCATCTTTCAGCGACCCCCCTTTTTTTGTGCTGAAATACTTTATTTTTTAAAATATTTTATTTATTTATCTGAGAGAGAGATCACAAGCAGGAGGGGCAAAGGGAGAAGCAGGCTTCCCGCTGAGCAGGGAGCCCAACTTGGGCTCGATCCCAGGACGCTGAGATCATGACCTGAGCCTCAGGCAGCCACTTAACTGACTCAGCCACCCAGGCACCCCTGTGCTGAAATATTTTAAAGAAAATTCTTTTTTTTTTTAAGATTTTATTTATTTATTTGAGAGAGAGAGAGAGATTGAGAGAACGAGTGGGAGGAGGAGCAGAGGGAGAAGCAGACTCCCTGCAGAGCAGGGAGCCCAGCACGGGACTCGATCCCGGGTCCCTGAGATCATGACCTGAGCCGAAGGCAGACACCTAACCAACTGAGCCACCAAGATGCCCTTAAAGAAAATCCGAAACATTATGTTAACGTATACAGAGACATTTCAATATGCATCTGTAACTGGTAAGGACTTTTTAAAAAACGTAAAACCATCATACTATCATTATACATAACATGGTATGTATTTTACATACATCTGTTTAATCTATAATATTATTATAAATAATTCCCTGAAATCATCTACTACCCATTTAATACTCATTCATATTTCCCTAAATATGGCAAAGATATACTGTTATAGTTGACTGTTTGAAACAGGTTACACATACGGCTCATATGTTGCTTCTGGCTGTTATGTCTCTTCTTTCTCTTTTTTCCCCCTTTTTTCGTGCCATTGGTCTGTAGAAAACTGTGTCACATGTCAAATAGAATGTCCTGTTTTGTCGATTTACTTGGTTGCTTCCTCATTAACTTGTTTTCTTTGGCCTGTTTTCCCTATAAAGTAGTAATTAGATCTAAACACTTGATTAGATTCAGATTGAATTTTTCAGGAAACATTTGACAGGTGATCCTGTGGACTTCCTCTTGCACTGTGCAGCACAAAGAGGCACAGAATCTCTGGCTGTCCCACTTTTAGCGATGCTAAGGAACATGAGTGGCTTCAAGTGGTGTGGTCCTCATGCCACCATGCTTTCCCCTAGGAGTTTAGAATTCACTATTTCTCATTTAGATCCATTATGTCCTTAGGGGTAACAAAATGGTTATTTTCTAATTCTGAAGAGCTCTACAGAGAATAAAATCATAATATGCCTAAAGAAATAGCTTTTGCATGTATTCGACTAAACACGACTTAGAAGATATCATGGGAAAAAGAAACCATTGACTACAGTAGAAAAGAAGAATGCCTAAAAATACAGGAAACTTAGAAAACTTGTGTGAGGAAAAGTTTAAAATATTTCTAAAGGGCAAAGGGTAGCTTTGAATAAATGGAAAAGAAATAGAAAGGCATCCCATGTTCCCAGACAGGTTGATAACAACATAACCGAGGTGTCTAACTCAGTAGCTCTGGGATGGGGCCCAAGTTGTGAATCTCTTCTAGCCTGCCTTCCTCAGCACGGCCTGCTTTGTGCTTCAGAGCAGTTCTCAAGGTGTGATCTCTGGACCACATGCATGAGCATCCCCTGAGAACTTGGTTACAAATGCAGATTCTCTGGCCTCACCCCACACCTACCAAATCAGACACTCTGGGCTCAGCAGTCTCCATGTTAACAAGCCCTCTGGAGGATTTTGACATGAGCTGAAAGTTTGAGAACCACTGCTCTAGTGCTTCTAAAATTTAAGTTGTGAAGAAATCACCTAAGACCCTGCCAAACTGAAGATTTGATTCAACAGGTCTGGGATGGGGTCTGATTCTGCATTGCTAACAAACTCCCTCTCAATGCTGATGGTCTGAAGACAACACTTTAAGGAGCAAGACTAGAAGAACAATCTGTTTCTAGTTTACTCAAGGCCAACCTATCTTTGTACACTCCGCTCCCATTTTGTTCTAGGTATTAATGACAAATCATAGGTTACTTCTCTCTGTACTATGTTTATTTTAAACAGAATTTAACCCACAGAAGTGTGTTCCTCTCAAAACAAATTTAGCCAGAAATAATTGCAAATTAATCTCAGGATTTGGTGGAGCAGTTTTGGAGAGACACCTATTCAGCATCTATTAAATTGTGCCATTGAAGATAGACTGTTAAATGGAATCTAGAGGAACAAATTAAGGAAAACTTATGCATGAAGAGAATCTTTGTATGAATCTATGTCTAAATCCAATTCGCCTCTTCTTGCTTTCCCTTAATAAATTCTGATTTTCCTGTATTAGGTTTAGGCTATCTATTGCTTCATAGTCCCCCCAAATTTGGCGGTTTAAAACAACAAACATTTATTTAAGCTCATGATTTTCTGGGTCAGGGATTTAGGCAAGACACAATAGGGAGTGCCCTATGATGTCTTGCAGCCTCAGAAGGGGTGGCTCAAAAGTCTGGATGGCTGGAAAGTCTTCATTAGGACCATAGACCTCAGGTCTTTGTTCTGGCTGTTGGTTGGGTTCCCTGGTTCTTCTCCATGTCATGTCTACTGAGGCTGTCTGGAATGGCTTCTTCACTAATGCGTCTGGCACCTAAGCTAGAATGACTGGGACAGCTGGGGCTGACCAGGCTCCTTTCTCTCTCTCTCTCTATCTTGCTCTCTCTCACTCTCCTGGTTAGCTTGACCTTCAGAGCTTGGAGCTTTCAGGGTAATTGGACTTCCTGTATGGTGGCTGGCTTCTGCCAGGCTGAGCATTGCCAGAGACAAGGCATAAGCTGCAACACTTGCACAATCTGGCTTCACTTCTGCTACATGCTATTGGTTCATTAAGGTCAGATTCAAGGGGAGAAGGATAAGACTCCAACTTTCCATTGGAGCCATTGAGCTGTATTACCATGGTTAGGTTTTATTAAAGCGAAACCCAGATGCACCAAAGATGCAGTGAAGTTGGTTTGGTTAGAATCAATGTAAATAAAAAAAAAATGCTAGCTTTAAGAGCTTCTTTGAAAGGCTCAAGAGAGCCTGTGGTTAGCATTTCTTCCTCACTCTGCCTTCAGTGATCTCACCTGGGTAACTTGAATCTGTGTCATAGAAATTGGCAAACACTTCAAATCAGGATTTTTTTAAGAGCCAGTTGTTAAATATTAATCACACACCATGTTTAAAATCCAAGTAATATATCAAATATATGGCAAATATATTGCAACTTTACATCCTCCACATTCCACTCTCCCACCCTCCCACCCAAACACACACACACACACACACACACACACACACACACACACACACACCTGGGCCTGCTCTAAGTTCCCAAGGATATATTCCAGGTCTTAACACCTTTAGGGTCCTTTCTTCAATTGGGGATAATGTTCCATGGTCATAAAGGGTTCATTCCCTGCCTTCTCTAGCTAGGGGGCCAGGACTCTTAGTGATAAAAGGTGTGAACCATAGCGTAAAATATCGTGCCTCTTCCTTACACATCAATTCCACTAAAAGATTTAGGGGGAACTTAAATATATACATATAAATATATACATACATATGTAGGTATATAATTAAATGAACATATATGTTAGTAAATATGTTATATATGTTTAAACTATACATATATGTATATATTTAAAGTAATATGGGTATATTACATAATAGAATGCAAAATTTGCCTTATTTCTGATAAACATAAAACTGCAAAACAGTCTTATGCTAGCACTGCTTTGACAGTTTCCCCAAACCCCCAGTCAGAGCTGACTTACCCATTCAGCACAGTAGGTACTATGCCTAGGGCCCGTGATACTTGTAGGGGCTCATGAAAGTGTTTTTAATTTCTTTTAAAATCAGAAGAAAATAAATGAACTTTTGGGTTGAAAAAAATGTTTTAATATATAATACTAATATATTTATCTTTATATTAATACAGTCATAAAGTATGTGTGTATTTTTTAATGTAGAAAGGGGTCCATGAAGACAGAAGTGCCTAGGGCCCCCAAAAGCCATAATATGGCCCTGCCTGTAGGGACATACTTTCAGTTCACAGTGAAACATGTGAAAAGCTCTGAATTTTAGGCATCATATCCTTTCGATGTGTTATTCTTGAGAACTGCTATCTTCAGATTCCAAGGAAATGAAGTCCAAATGGTAGAATTTCGTACGTCCTTGAAAGGCAATAGAATAGATTTGCAAGACAAGGATTTCCTGTGACTACACTGCAGATCCTGCTGTCTACAGCCCTCTGTTAAGAGGGTCTTACTTATTCACAAGTCACCACTGCTGCCCCCAGATGCCTTGACCAATATTTACATAGAGTGGCCGAACTTCTTGCATGAGTTTCGCTGTCAAACCATAAAATCTTAGACCTTGAAGCCACTGGGGGCGCCTGGGTGGCTCAGTCCATTAAGCATCTGCCTTCGGCTCAGGTCATGATCCTGGAGTCCTGGAATCGAGCCCCGTGTCATCATCGGGCTCCCTGCTCCGCAGAGAGTCTGCTTCTCCCTCTCCCTCTCTCCCCACTGCTCTCTCTCTCTCTCTCTCAAATGAATAAATAAAATTTATTTAAAAAAAAAGAACTTGAAGCCACTGAACCCCAACCCCCCATCAATGGAAGAGCCCCTTTCTCACCATCCTTGACCACTCCCTCAGCATCAGTTTGAGCACATCCTGACACTGCCTGCCCTTGGGAGCTGCAAAGCTGCTTCCCTTTGGGTTCTTGTCTTCAAGGAAATACTGTGAGAAAACCCAGAGATACACTGGTTGCTACAGATGCAGCCCAAATGTCAGAATGAGCCCAAATGTATGAACGCCACGAGTCCGTGGTGGTGGACGCACTACACACTGTGGGCAGTACCCACAAGTACCATTGTGGTCTCATCATCCTCGGGGCTCAGTTCCAGACCGTCCTCCACCACCCTATGCAGGGTGCTGTAATGTTGCTGGCTTTGGTGAAAAGAATGGAGCTCAGAAGCCGCCTCCCAGGCTGCAAAGGTGGGCATGGGGAAGACTTCTGGCCTCTTGTTTTCAAAAAAGCATTTCAGGTTTCTCTCACTCAGCTTGTTGGCATACTCCAGGAATGTATTTTCCAACTGCTCCTTCTCCTTTTGTGCGTACGTCTTCCAAAAACTCAGCTGAAGGTAGCTAACTTTAGATCGGCAGCGAGCGTAACATGTGGTGAGCAGAGAGAAGAAAGATGCTGAACAAATCAGGCACCATCCTAGAATCTTAGAAAGAAAGAAATATTGAGGATGTGCAAAAGCAAAGCCACTTCCCAGGGGGTGGAGGTGGTGTTACTGGTAAGTGTATGGCTAAATTAATACCACAGTCATTGCCACGTCTCAGTGGAAATCCTTCATGTTAATTTTTTAACAGTACTTTTTTAATAGTCAAAGTAAATGTGGGTTTATCTAATCCCTATCATCCATCCCACCCACCATTGCTGGTATGCAGAGAAATAACCAGAAGGCAGACAAATGGAAAGGAGCAAAAATATAAATTATTCAAGAATCAGGTAAACCAAGCCCTCAAGTAGTATTAGTTATTAAATGAAAGAATTCCGTGCATGAGTGAATGTGATCATCGGAGCAAATGAACATTTTCTCAGCCAGGAGTTTTCAGGCATTGATAAATACATATTCGTGGCTAGTGACTGATTTTTCCGTGTTACATTGTTTGCGGAGAACCACGGACCCTCTCTGAGAAAAATCCCATTACTCATCATCCATCATTAAGTGAGAGAGACATAATAGAATGGGGAACCTGAAGCTAGAAAAATTGAAAGGCCGCAGAAAAGCCAAGAAAAAAAAAATTAGAGTCATTCTAAACCTTCAGGATAATTGGTTCTGAATTTTGGTAATTAAAAAAAAAAATTCCTTTTTGAGTACAAACTGGTTCAACTGGCTTTTTTTTTTTTCTGAATTTTAAAAGCAGAACTCTAAATAGCTCAACTGACCTTCTAACCTTTCTTGTTGTTCTTAATTATATTTGTCACAATTGGAATTAATTTCCTATTTGGGCAACTAACGGAGCCCTTTCACAGTTTCTCTTGACATTTTCATTAAATGACTCTTAGTATTTCTCAGCAAATGGGCCTATTTGAAAATAGAAGGAATAATCTGCAAATGAACCCATTCAGAACGCAACAGAACTACAAACAAGCCCCGATGCTTTAAACCGGAAGTTCCCACCCTCTGGCTCAGACTATGGTGTCATTGTGAAGGCCTCGGACTCCACATGAATGCCAACTCTGGACTGGCACTAGGTGGCTTTAAATCTCAACCTTCCCCTCCCTATGGGTGTTCTCATTTCCTATGGGTGCCTCACTTCCTCAATTGTAGAATGGGGGTTACCCACCTCAGAGGGGAATCTGGGGGGTTAAAATAAGGCAATGTAGACATACATATGCCCTCAGGAAGAGTCAGCTAGTATCACATGCTGCTATTTCTCAAACGGATAGATGTTTATGTAAAAGCATTACTGAACTCATGGTATCTTTCTGACATGATTTGTGAATGAGGCACAGCTCCTATCATGTGAAACCCCTCATAGTTACTTTGAGTCACTTGTGGTTGGCTACTTCAGATCTTCCTCTTCTCTTCATCGCCTACCTTCCTCTTTCCACACAGCCGGGCCTCCTGTAGGCCAGTAGGCCATCTCACCTCAGTATCATGAGCCAATTCTGCTTGAGTTACACTATTTGATCAACTACAGACACCTCCTCTCATGTTGCATCTTAGTGTCACCTTGCTCTCACCTGAGTGCTGAGCCCTGAGCCCTCTTGTTCTTCCCCAACTCATAGTACCCAGAATCTAACTAGACATGGTGGATGCTCCCACCCCAGCCCTCAATGTGTTCCATTGTGCATGACCCTTCCCCCGCCCCAAACCCTGGCAGTTTTCTCATTAACTTAGAACACTTACTGTGCGTCAGCCCCTGTATGCCCATGTATGTCCATCACCTCTACGCCTTCCAGCAGCCCCCCAAGGGAGGTGTTATTAGTCCCAACTATGAGGAAACAGGGGCTCAGAGGGGTCAAACCATGAGCTCAGGGTCACAGAGCTGGTAGGTGGTAGAATCAGGTTTCAAACCCAAGGCTGGCCAACTCTAAGACCAAGCTCTGGCCACTAGTCCATGCGACTTCCTTAAGAATAGAGAGCTGCCCGGCTGGATTTCTTGTGTTTTTTTCTTGCCCCACCCATGGATGGGGCACTTTTTCCACCCCCACCCACACACCCAACTATTGATCTGGACTGTGTGTTGCTCCTGCCCGGCTGAACCACTGTGGTCAGCACCTGCCACTGACACAGCTCTCCTTGTCCACATCCCGCACACATCCTCCCCCAGAAATCAGCCCCAGGTCCTTCTCATTCTGCTGGAAAGTAAACAGGTGGTGTGCCCAGGCTAAGTGATGACAGGATATGCATGATTTCCTTATGCCTGTGTCTGGAGAAGAAAAGCTCACAAGTGATAAGTGTTTGGATCTGGCGCCAACTGAATAGAGTCTAGTGCCTGAGGACATAAATCATAAATCACTCATTGTATCATAACATTCAGAATTAATACCTTCCTCAACAAAAGAAGGAAGACAGTGGGATCCTGGCATGTTTTCATTTAGGATGTCCTTTATGCATTAAACAAAGGATTTTGTCTGGGGGCATTTTTAAGCTTATCAGTTTATGTAAAAAGCACGGTGTGACTCTACCTCCAACCAGCTTTGGAGAGCATATGATTTTACTTATTTATTTTGGGGGGGGAAGTATGATTTTAAAACCAGACTGCCCTGATGTGTTGTTGAAAAGGCAAATCCTTGTTGAAAAAGTAAAATTATCCTCCTTTCAGTGCCTTTCTTCGGAAACCAATGGCATTCCTGACAAACTGCGGATCTGTTTATCTACTCTGATTAGCTGTTTTGGTTTGGGGATTGTGACCCTACGACTCAGGAGGAGGAATTCAGTCTTTTTCCTGAGGTCAGGGCTAGGCTTCACATCTGGATTTGTGCTCAGGTACCTGGAAGGATGACAAGCCACCTCCCTGGGTCAATTAGGTAAAGCTACAGTTTCCTTCTGTTAAATAAAACAATGTCCCAAATCTTGAGCTGCTTGAGTAATGTAAGAACCTCTTTAGCTGTAGAGAGCACAAAGAGCAGAGGACGTAACCTCCCTAGAGAATATGGTCCCTTTTCACTAGCGGCTCTTTAAAGACTGGCGATGCCAACTTTACCAGGAAATTTTTCTCAATCTCGACAATATATATACACAGAGATAACAGGGGCCAGAGATCATTTGAGGGGATCTCTACACTAATTATATTACGTGCCGCTTTGAAAAACATCCGCTCGTTTGGTTCAGCTGTATTTTAATAGATGAAAGCTATCTGCGTGTGTTTTTCTGAGAAACCAGTTTGAAAATAAATAATTGATAGGAGGCAGTAATTTCTAATTACAGCTCTGCCATTAGCACTCAATTATGAGTTAGTGCCGTGCATTATTCACCAAGTCAACCCAGAGAGATCATTTTAAAAGCACTTAAGTATTTACATATGCATAACCCAGAGGATATTTTCTTTTCGGAAGTGGAAAAGACAATCCTGTCAGCAATTTTACTGAGCCACCAATCTCTAAAAAAGCTTTTCATGAGATTGTCTTCATGCTGCATCGTGTTCCAATTTTCCTTTAGTTTCAAAATGTCCTAGCAGGATTCAGACTCAGCCCTGCCTGAGAGGAGTATCCGAGAGAATCCTTCAAGCTCCTCCTGGGAGAGAAAGGTGAGTTGGTCCTTCCTTACCTGAGACTGGGCTTGAAGGGACAGCTTCACTTCTTCATTGTCCGCGGGTGTCATGCTGGTTTTGCCACAAGAGACTTTGTGAAGTTCATCCCAGCACTCTTGGGGCTTGCCCTTGCAAATCAGTCCCAAGAGTCTTGAACTTTTGGTCCCGCTCATGGCACATTCATAAAAAGTTCCATTGAGCAGAGCCACAGAAAGCCACATCATCGGAGCCACCAATGAACTCAGAGTGATCTGACCGAGGACATAGAAAAAGCGGCAACTGTGGCCTTTGGGGAAGATTTTCCTGGGATTCACACAGCAGCCTGTGAAGAGCCTCCAAGACTTGCCGTTCAGGAAGAATCCCAGGATCAGTAACACCCAAGCAGGAGCAAAGAGGAAAACCAGCCCATAGACCACATTCTCGGTGCTGCAGGGACACTTAAAAGCCACCAGGGAAAAGAGACGCTCACTCCCCACGGTCAGCAGAGCCATGAAGCTGTAGCCGATAACAGTTTTCTGGTTGAGGAAGAATTTTAAAATCCCCCGAAAAGCATCCATGCTGAAGAGACACCAAGGGAAAAGGCTTTGCCCTTATTTATTGGCAGACCAGCTGTGGCAGTGGCCGAGGGTGGAGCTCTTTCTTCTTTAGAAACAACAGTCCTCCTTCTTCAGACTGAATTCAGCCAGATAAGGAAACAATGTCATTCCCCAGGAATGAGTATTTCCCAACCATGTTCAGATAATGCCTCCTACTGGTGGATTTTGTGCCGGGGAACCGGGGCCAAAACACTGAGAATCGGAGAAAATTCAAAGTGCACCGCTTCTATTTTACATTATTTTCACACTGCTTGGTTCTCAATCATAGCAATAATAGTCTAGGAATTTTCCAGCCAGAGGAATCAACATGAGCAGAAAGAGGTTTCAGCCAATTCACTGGGAGCCAAATCACGTCTCCAAGCCGGGAGTCTCGTGATGGCTTTTCCCTGGCTGCTTAAGACCTGCTACTTTGGCTACTTTGCCTTAAGATCTGAGAGATTCGTTTTACATCCTCTTAAACTGACTAGTGTTAGAGAGACTTGAGCCGAATTTTAGGATTTGGGCTATTCTAAATTTAGATGGAAAAGTTAGGGACATTTGAGTTTTGAATGAAAGACAAAATGAGAAGGGTCCCCATCGTTTCTTTCCCAGGCGATCATAGCAACCTCTCGATTAGTATCTCTGCCTTTGACCTCAAGCCCACCCCTACCCTCAACCCTAATGATGACAGATATTTTAATTTCTTACCCTCCTGAACAATATTTATTTTTGAAAACGATTTTTTGAGAAATAATGCTTAACTCTGTTTCATAAAGCATATTGTTTTCACAGAAAACTAGTCCCTTAGGATATTCCACAAAAATGAAAGGGTTTAAGACTTATACAGGTCATAGGGTCAGTACATTTCAAAGTTGAGTGTGAACCCAGGCTCCTCGACTACAAACTCCACATGCTTAACCATCGCGCTGCACTGACGGGAACAGAATATTTGGGTGCTCTGCTAAGAGATATCTGTTCTAGACCAAGTTTTAGTGGAATTTTTTTTCCTCTTTATTAGGTTGCCTTTAAGATGTACTTGGGGATTACACCAAGTGTGACCTGTAACAATTCAAGCAGGACTGAATTTTCCCTGATCCTAGACAAGAATCCGCTGGTGGAGTTTGTGGAAGAGCTCCCCGCCGGGAGATCCTCTCTCTGCTACTGCAATTTACTCTGTGGGATTATCAGAGGTGCCCTGGAAATGGTAAAGCACGTATTTCATTTTGCCAGGTATATTTGTTAGCTAGGGCTGTGTGGCAAATGACCCCCCAAATACAGCTTCTTAAAACAGCAAATATTTTCTCACACGGTTTCTAAGAATCAGAAATCTTCGAAGAGTTTTGCTAAGAGCATTTAGCTCTTGTGGCTAGGAGCCTTTCAGAGCTTAATACCGGCGCAGTCCAGCCGTTGCTCAGGGCCGCCATGGTGAAGACTTGACGCAGTCTAGAGAATCCACCTCCAGGCTTACTCACATGACCTCAGTGCCTGGTTGGCAGATGGCTAGAGGCTTCATGAAATTCCTTGCCACATAAGCCCCTTGGTAGATCCAGTCCCAACAGGTGCTGCCAACCCTGGTACCGTGTGGGAGGATGCTAACTGCCGGTGTGAATAGCAGGAGGCCGAGATCATTGCGGTCTGTTTTGGAGGCTGGCTTCCACACCTGAATTATTCATTGACTTAACAAGGGCAGTGATCAGCATCTGTTAAAAGGCACTGAGCCCACGAGATGAGTAAGACATAGTCACTGCCCTTTAAGAGTTTCTGTCCAGTAGAGAAGTCAGATGTGTGAAGAAGTGTGGATAATGGCTGTGGGAGGAGCTGGGTTGGGTGGAGTGGTGGGGCAGGGAAGACTTCCTAGAGAAACTCTGCGCTGGCATGTGAAGGATAAATAGGAGTTAGGGGAAGCAAGGCTTTAGGGTGAGGGGAGCAGGGGAAAATGATATTCCCGGTAAAAGCAGCATGTCCAAAGGCACAAAAAGAATGTTTCATTAAAGGAACAAGGAACTTGAATGAGTTCAGTATGGGTGACGTGTAGACTGAGAGAAATACTGTCATGAGAAAGGAGGGTTCACTTCTTTTTTTTTTCAATATTCTTAATGGGTTTTTATTTCAATATCCTTAGGAGGGTTCACTTCTTTACAGACGCCTGATTTTTTTTTTTTTACCTATCTTAATGCAAAGTCTACATTTTATCTGTCTCCCATAATGTACAGCATTGGCACATAGTAGACTGAATATGTATGTTGAATAAAAGCATGAGAGAATGATCTGAAAATTTTCCAGTTCTAGGGTAAGGAGAAGAGGTTTCCATAGACTGGGTATGTGGGTAGCTTCCCTGTGATTCAGCCTCTTGGGGAGGAGCCCATCTGCTTGAAAGTTTTCCAATCTCATTACAAAGGTTCTTTGTCCAGGTCATGAACTTGCCATATTTCACTTTTTGGGACCTGACTGTAAGAAAACTGAGGATACCATCTTCCAGTCTTTAGCACTGCTGTCATCAGGAAGAGAAGGAAACTAGGAAGGTGAATGATCTGGGCCTTCCCTGTTCCTCTAATCTGGGATACAGATACTGTGACCCCTCCTCCTAGGGAGGTTCTCCCAGTTACGGTTTAGTTTTCTGTACTGGGGAAGTCAGTGATGTCAGCTCCGCCAAAAGAACTCCCCAGTCCTATTTCTGAATTGAGACTTGAATGTTGTAGCACTTCAGGGTCACGACTTCTTAGAAAACTGGCTTGAGTTGTGTATAGACCTGCAAGAGTCTCCTCGGCCGGCCGGCCTCTGGGCCAGCATGCTCCTCTCCCCAACCTCCCAGAAGGAACCTGCGTTCTCAGTGTTCCTTTCGCTCTCTGGCCTTAGCTTCGTAGTCGCCTTTCTCCCCTTGACTAGTACTTGTTTCTTTTCACTCCCCCTATTCCTCGCAGGCGGTGCTCTTTGAGAGCTGTTATCACAGTCCTTTATAACTCCCCCCAGAAGCCTGATTTTTAAAAAGTGGTGGGGGGCATTCATATGACCCAAGCTTGGGAATTTAGACTTTTGTAATGAAAGCAGCAGAGGCCCAGTATAGGTTGATAAACAAGGGAATGGTATTTTGAAATTTGTGGTTTAGGAATTTCATTCCTTTGTCATCAAAGTGAAAGTGTACATCGTACCGGGTACGATGCTGAAGGGAAGAAGAGCCGGGAGCTGTGCTGGTAACCTCCAGAGAAACCAGAGCAGGGCGCCTGGGGGCTCAGTCGGTAAGCGGCTGCCTTCAGCTCCAGTCATGGAGCTGGGATCGAGCCCCGCATCGGGCTCCCTGCTCGGCGGGAAGCCTGCTTCTCCCTCTCCCTCTCCCCCTGCTTGTGCTCCCTCTCTCGCTGTGTCTCTCTCTGTCAAATAGATAAATAAAATCTTTAAAAAAAAGAAAAGAAAAACCAGAATAAAGCCCTGACAATAGGAGTGGGGGGGGGAAGACCGATTTGAACAACATTAAGAAGGCAGATTAGTAAGGAATTAGACTGAAGACTAGGTTATCAGTTGACTGAAAGAGACAATACTGGGAAAAAGAGTCAGGAATTATTCAGGGTTCTGAGGAACCTGTAAGGATGGTTGCACTGTTAACCAAGAGAGTTCAAACCAAGGAGGGGTACAGTGGGGGTTAGGAGAGACAACGTGAGAAGTTCAGCTTGGGAGGTTCTGGAGTTGAGGTGTCCAACACACAGGCAAGTGATGATATCCAGTAAGCAGTTGTACACATGTCTGAAAGCCACAGAGAGATGTGGACCGAAGAGGCATTGGAACTGTCAAAAGATGGGTCAGAGGTGTGTAGAGGAAGAAGGAAGAGGAGTCATGGGCGGAAGCCTAGGAAGCAATAACAGGTACTGAGTAAGTTGAAGAGAGAATACAAAGGCTGCAAAGGACACCAAGAAGGAGGAATCAGAGGTGGGGACAATACTAGGACAGAATGGAGTGAGAAGCAAAGGAGGAGAGTATTTCAAGAAGAGGGAGTGATTCACAAGGTCAAGGACAGCAGAGAGGCTAAGTAAAACAAGACCTGAAAAATAGTCAAAACACGTAGGGACTGAAAAGTCAGGAAGGACCTTAGTAAAAGCTGGTTTGGGAAAGCGAAGGAAGAAGAAGACCATCTGTCAAAGACTGTCAAGTCAAGGGCAGCTTAGAAAGAAATAATAGTCCACAAAGTGTCATTTTTCCAGAAGCTTAGCTACTAAGAGTGCCGGGACCAGAGAGTCCCCAAAGACTAAACCTGTGTCGACCTACACAATAATGAGGCATCCGTGTAATTTTTGATTATTGGTGATAATTAGAGGAAGGATATAATAACACATAATCCAGAAGAATAAAACAATCAAAACAATGTATTATTCACACAGATCTTCCATGCTTCTATCCTACCAATTTCTTAGGTTTGCCCTATCCAGAAATTAAGAAAAGGGAAGGGAAATGTTCTGGGAGCTTATAAGCAAAGGAATGAACCATAAAACAAAGGCAAAAATAGGATAAGGAATTCTCCAGCTTTCACGGATAACAGTCGATTCTAGTGCTATATGACAGATATCAGACCTCATGTGGCCTCAAATATATATCCAAATAGCTTCAATGTAGCTTCCTTGCTTATTTTACTTGGCCTTCTGTTAAATTTTGACAAAGACAAAAATGATCTCATGGGGGGAAATGAGGGTGAATATAGCTTCTTTATTTCAATTGCCTACTAGACCCAGGCTTTTTCACTTACTTGCTTTTACCAACCAAGTACTTTTGCTTAGTTATCTTATTTATCCCAATGATTTAAAATAGCTGAATGGACACTCTGTTGAGGGTAGTAGGTCAGCAATATGCTGCTGTTATGTGAATACATTTTAATGAATAGAGAAGTAGGCCCTATGGGATTACTCCAATGTATGGGAAGTGGGAAATGCTTTACAGTGGAAAAGAAGGGCTGGACATCAAATATTCATGTCTGTAATTTCAGTCTTTAATTTTATATTTATAATTTATTTAGTTGATACTTTTTCAAGGCTCTCAAAGCCATAAGTGATTGCTCAGTGTTGTTAGGACAAGTGATTATGTTATTTAGCTGATGATAGAATGACTGAATGCAAGTCAGTGGGAAAGAAATCGTTTAAGAATCCATTTATCCTTGGAAGTTCTGCTTGACAAGGCACACTGGGTCAAAGCTATCTTTGAGCTGGGAATCTGTGCTCTTCTTGAGATGGACCCATAGTTCAGCTGTGCACTATGAGCAAGAGTGGGCCCATATGTCTGGGCTTGCGGCACGATCATCCGGGCTGGGCCTGGCCTGGCGTACCCTTCTCTCTGCAGACTCACACCACAGAGCTGACACACAGCCAGACCATCTCTGGAGGACACACAGTAAAGGGCCCTTCATCCACAGAGCAAGCTCTCTTTTATCATCCCGTAAGGAAAGTCAGCCCCTTATAGGGTAAATAGAGCCGAAAAGAGAAAAATTTAGAGAGTCTTTTTTTAAAACCTAAATGACACAAGCCTGTTTCTTTTTCCTTCCCTAGGTTCATTTGGCTGCTGATGTTACATTCTTGCAAGACAGACTGAAAGGCGACCGTGTGACAGAAATAGGAATAACATTTCTGAGAAAGCTAGATGAGAAAAAATACAGACGGAAAAAATGAAGCATTGCATGCACAATGCCACAGGGGGGCCAGTTGAGGAGTTAATATTATCTAAACATACAGAGCCATAGAAATTTTGAATTGTTTAATAATAGCATGGGCTTTAAAAGGCTTATATATCAGCCAGAAATTTGAAGTGCAGGGCACTAGGATTTAAAGATTTTTTTTCTTTGCTGATAAATTATACATTTTCAATCTTATGTCCATTAGATTTCATATACAAATAACTCCTTATAAGATAGCATACATGAATTCACATATCATACAGCCCATCCTAACAGAGTGCACTGATTTCATTTACTTATGGTAATGGAAAAAAAAAAGCATACAAACTACACAGTTGGTGTATTCATTCTCATTGGAAAAAATAGATGAAATGATACAATATAGAGTTCACTATATATAGACAATTTCTAGATACTGTATGTTGCATTCTCTATAGAAAAAGTGCCATTTATAACACTTTTCCATATTTTTGAGTAACTATGGGTATGATTTCTTTCATATACTGGCTTGGTTTGTCACTTCAGCCTCCTGAAGTTGCTCTCTCTTGATTTATAATTACCAAGGCAAGCTGTTTATTTGCATGCTAATTCTGAAATATTTTTAAGGAGCATTTAGTTTTAATTCATGTAATTTTTAGATAGTATTAACCAAATGTCTTCCTATTTTCATGAAACATTGCTGATGGTCAGGCCAGGAAACCTCTAAAATGAGAGGTAAATAATGTTTTTTGAAAATACTTCCTTACCCCAAAGCTTATTCAGTTAGAATTTTTGCTGTCATTTTTATCCCCTAAAAAACCTTACAAACATGCTTTGTCTGTGACCAGAACATACTTAAAATTCAGAATGTACTGGATTCAATAAACAATAATCTTTACCAGACCATCAGCATACGCAGGAAGCCTCTATGCAGTCCAGAATCTGCTGGGCTCTGCAGAGAACTGAAATTCCAAGTAAGTTACAATTAGTGCAGGTCCATCAGTTAAAACTGGTGTAAATAATATGATCGTGGTAGACCTCAACTAGGACTCAGCAGCCTAAAGACACAGTACCAGGTCTGTTTCTAGTGGATTCAGCTGATCCTAACTGGTGGCTCAATCTTAGGCAAGGCACGTAATCTCTCAAGTGCGCTCTCTCTCTCTCATTTATAAAATGGCACAACTGAAAAAAAATAAAAATTTAAAAAATGGCACAATTGAACATAAGTATCCTAAATTATATAAAAGAGCTTAAATGACATCAAAAACTGCTGAAATTCCACATTTTTGGATTTTGAAGACTCTGAGGAAATGGTTTGTTCCCTACCTACGCAGCTGTCTCTTCAAAAGGGCATCGAGGTCAGTATTAAGGACCAAATAGGGTCACTGGGGCAGCTGCAGCAACCATGGAAGGAACTTAAAGCCAGTTCCACAGAAGACCAGGAGTAGAATCGGGAAAATGAGTATTACCTGACATCAGAAGGGATATCACAATGCCATGTATTTTAAACTGATGCCTCCAGAAGAATGTTTGCCTGCCATCCATCCCAAAGCTTCTCTTAGGGATGTTTCCATCTTCTGTTCTGTTTCCTCTTTGCTTACCCTCACCCCTCCAGGAACCCCAAATACTTACGTCTAAGGGCCTCCCTCTTAAATCAGTACCCAACTAGCCCTCTTGTAAATGTTCCATGCTCTGGAGTATTCACTTACCTGACTACACCTTGCTCTCCTTTCTGTCCCAACCCAGCCATCCAACTGCCTTGGCTGGCTGTCTTCATTGCCCATCCACCGGAAGACGGCTGAATCTGATACTCTCAATGATGCGGAGTGTTAGAACCAGTGATGGCGTCGGGATAAGGCTCATTCCCCATCCTTTCATTCGCCCCCTCACCTTAGAGAGGGAGACCAGTCTTTTGGATTGAATTTGTGGTATGGACAGTGACCTACTTAACCAAGAGAGAAGACTGTGCAGTAGTCCCCCCCTATCCGTAGGGATATGTTCCCAAACCCCCAGTGGATGTCTGAAGCCACGAATAGTACTGAACCCTATATATACTATGTTCTTCCCATATATATATACATACCTCTGATAAAGGTATGTTGTTTAATAGCTTCAATCTTTAAATTTAAATGAACTAAAATTAGATTAAAAATTCATTTCCTCAGTCACACTAGTCACATTTTAAGTGTTCTGCATGCAGCCATATGTGGCTAGCGACTACTCTAATGTACAGCACAGGTCTATAATTCCCAAAGATCCACTGGGTTTCATTGACCTTGGACACCAAGAACTAATGGGGAGGATCCAGGTTAATAGGGAGAAAGGAGACAGAAAGAAAAACGTAAGAAAGACATCAGAGATCAATGAAATGCTGAGTCGTGATCCGTAAAAACAGAAAAGTTTCTATGTAAAGGTTTCATACTAAAGGAAGGTTGCACACCATCCTCTGGATTCCAAGTGTATTTTCACCCCCTTTGTGTGAGGCTGAGTCTTTCTAATAAAAGCCTTGTGGAAGTTGCACAGTGTAAATACAGAGTTTTTATTTCGTAAAAGCCTTCCCTCTGAGCCCCAAATCTTGATCAAAGCAGAGATTTTATCGTTTTGGCAAAGCCGAAAGGGAAGAAAAGTTCGGGGCAGAGAGAGAGTTTATTGCTGTTCAAAAGGCATCACCAGATTCCTACCTGAGCTGTTTACTGGTGAGACCTGCTGTGGGTGCCTATTCACTATTTGAGTTGCCAGGAATCGGAAATACTTCCTTCAGCAGTCCGCATACTTGTTTATTGTCTTCTCAAATCTCTTAGGTTCATCCTGTCATTATTAGAAGACTGGCTCTCTTTAGCAGTTGGAATGGACTATTATGAATAAGTGGAAAGTTCCCTTTTCTCTCTGTTTTATGAAGGACCAAAGTAGAAATATGGAAAACCAGACACACGAAGTGAGACAATGACATTAAAACTCTTGTAACCAAAGAGGCCACTTTAATCAAGTTCTGCTAAACGTTAACTTTTGTAAACGTTCAAAGAGATGATATTATTCATTGTTAAGGGTCTGTCAGTTGGGACGGTAGACTCCGAGTGGTTGTTATATTTCACAGACTCCTCCATCAGCTATGGAGGCTAATTAATTTCTCCACAGTAACACCAAAGTCCATGATAGGTACCACCCCAGGCATAGAAACTTGGTTGGACAAACATTTTCTTCTTTAAAAAGAGAGCCAAGCGAGGCCCCTGGGTGGCTCAGTCAGTTAAGCATCAGCCTTCGGCTCAGACCCCATGATCTCAGGGTCCTGGGATCGGAGCCTCGCATCGGGAACCCTGCTCAGTGGGGAGCCTGCTTCTCCCTCTCCTTCTGCCCCTCTTCCTGCTCGTTCTCTGTCGCTCACTCTCTCTCTCTCTCAACTCTCTCTCAAATAAATAAAGTCTTCAAAAAAAAAAAAAAAAGGAGAGCAAAACTTTGTTTATCCTGCTTGGTTGCATATTAAAAAAAAAAAAAATCTGTCCAGTTGCTGTACTTCTTCATTCTGGTAAACCTTCCAGAACTTTAGCTGGACATGACCAGTGGTTGACCAAGAGTGGTTCTGGCAAATAAGCAGACAGAAGGAAAGGGGACATGGCAGTATAGTGTACCAGTCTATCATCTGAGAAGGAGACACCCAGTTCTTATTCAATCAGCTGTAGTCACCCTACAACTGAACTAAGTAAGGCATAGCCACAGCAATCGTTAGGAAAACTTTCTTTTTCAAGTGTTTCACTAAGAAAGGAGGTGCTAAACAAAACACATCAATGGTTGGAAATCCTTCACTAAAAACATAAGAAATAAATGTCCTAGGACAATTCCTTTTTCCCACTCAAACTCAAACTCCGTATTTCCCAATTAAATCTTTCTTTGTTTTCCTTCCTTCAGTTTCTTTTGTCTTCCATTTTTTCTTCTAGGAGCTCTGTTGCCACTACATATGCTTCTTTTTCCCAAAGATTCTTCCTGCAACTCCTTTACTTCATCCTTTATTCCCTCTTCCACTTACATTACTTTCATTATGCTTCATATAATGGGTATTTGTTGGCTGCCTATATCTCCACTAACAGAATGGTAGTTTTTTCTGTTCAGCTGCACACCATCTTATTAGGCAACCCATCCTTCAGGAAAGGTCATCTCTATCCCCTGCTCCATTGCTATCCCCTGGGCATAGTGGCTCTACCCCAGTTGAAAATCACCCCTTTGCCAGTCAGAGCTAAGCCAGTCAGGACGTGGCATTCCCCAGACCACAACCATTGCTGCTGACGTAGAACAGGGGACAAGGATGAATGGACTGGAAAAGCACAAGCCTGCCTGTTACGTGAGCTTATCAATTTACTGCGTTCTTTGAGCAAGAAGAGTTGTGTTTCTGTTATAGTAATGCAACGAAGTTCACTGCGTGATAAACAAGTGAGAGGTCTAGATACTTTGCAACGTATTGGAGAATACCAAAGAGAATAAACTTTATTATTACATTTTTCACATGGTTGAATGCTCAATGAAATAAATTTGGCTTTACAATAGCTCTCCTCCTCACAGAAAGGAAAAGGTCACAGAAGAGAGAGACTAGAAACCATGCAGGATAGTGTGCATACACCCAGCACACAAGTCCCAGAAAAGGGAGACGCCACAGGGAGAAGATATTTTGAATCAGCGGTAGCTCTTTATAAAAACAAACAAACAAAACTCATACATCTCAGGTACTTCAGCTATTTTTACTGGAAACTTAAATCCCATCAGGAATCACCCAAGGATTCCAAAGTCAGAACAATCCTAATTTCTGGAGCCTCCCAGTGGCCTAAATCTTCCAAGCCAGCAGACTACTGAGTGACTTGGTGTTTCCGAGCAGTGTGTGAATCACATAGATTTTTAATGGCTTCAAAGAGGAAAGGCTAATTCCCTGTGGTCTGTGTATAGCAAACAACAGAAGCACCTGGAAATGCTGCTTTCTTGGTTTTGGATTCAATTAAGATTTTTATCTGGTGCTAGGTACATCCATTATGTGGTGTGTCACTTAATTTTCATAACAATCTGCGAGGCATTAGGGGAGCAACAAAGACAAAGAGATAGATATGAAACTACAAAGGAGCTAAACTTGCCCGTGCTTTAAGTGCATTAAGACCGGGCTGGTGAGTGGAGGGAGGGGGCAATGCTTGTCTCCTGTCTCCCTTGAGAGGCTGAGTGAGGGACCACAAGAAGAAGAGGTAGCTTAGGAAAGAAGCTAATAAGCTGTGAATATTTTGAGTTTGAGGTGCCTTTGAAATATCTAAAAAACCTCAGAAGGTCAGAGGCCTGGACTGAAGATGGGCTTTGGAGTCATCGGTACATGCATAATAGACGCAATGGATGTGGATGGCAACATCTGCAGAGAGCATGGACTTCAGGAAATACAAGGAAAAAAGAATCTTGACAAATACTACCATTCAAGAGGCAGCAGGGAAAGAAGAGCACAGGTGAGGGTGACCTTTCCATCACAGACAGACAGGAGACCCTGGTGACGGGAAAGCTAAGAGAGTCTCAAGGAGAGCAGAGTGGTCAGAGGCATTAGATGCCACAGAAAAGCCGAGAAAGGTCAGAGAAGGGACATTGGGTTTGATAAGGAGAGGGTCTCTGCCTCAGAGCAATTTCAGGGCAAGATGGAGGCAGCAGACCTGTCACAGCGGATTGAGGAGTCAGCCCGAGGAGAGAGACCATGTGATTATTCCAAGATGGTTCTTGGAAGTTGACTGTAAGCAGAAAGAGATGGAGGATACTTGTGTAAAATTGGGTGCCTGTTTGCTCTTTTATTTTTATTTCTTTAAGAATGTGAGACATTTGAAGATACAGGAGAGAGGGAATGACTGAGGAATCAAGGCTCTGGGGAGGTAGAAGGGGTGAGGGTCCAGATCAAAAAAGTTTGACTCTGAACGGCACAAAGACTACCGCATCCCCTGAGAAAAGAGCAAAGAAGGTGAGATGGGGCATGGTTGGGGAATGGGATGGGAGATGTTAGGGGAAGACCCTGACAGAGCTCATGACCTGTGGCCTCAATCTTCCCTGTGAGGCAGGGTCTTTGTGGAGATGGAGGTGGAGGGTAGCCTCATGAGGATACCTTCTACTGTAGGCCATGGCTCATGCTCTCCCACTCACACCCAGAAATAGAAAACAGCCCAGCCTTCGGGTTAAGTGATCATATACATGCCTGTGGAGAAAATATAGATCACCTTTACTTCTGGGCTCCAATGAACCATTCTCCACCCATACCCCAACACAAGGGGGTAACATCCTGACGGGAGGCACTTACCTGAGACTCTACCTGGATCACAAACAGGATTTCCTTTGTCTCCAAAGGAAAGAGAGAGATTTGGGTGCAGGCCCTCTTAGAGCGCTCTTCCATGCAGCAAATGGATCTGTGGCTTCAAAGTTGTCCCCGCTACTCCTGCGTTCTGAAACTGCTGATGGTACATGCTGAGAAATGACCCCTCAAGGAAACCATAGAAAGCCCCAAAACTGGACTACCAAGACTTGTCAGGTGATTTTCCCAAAGATGCACAAGAAATGACATCGTTTCCCTTTAGGAAAGATTTTCCAAGGGTTCATAGAGAATCTTGTGAAAAGCTAGCAAATGCCACTATTGGGGGAAAAAAATAAAACCATCCCAGGGAAAGCAGCACAAAAGCTGGAGCTATTAAGTAAAAATGTCCATAGACATAATTTTTACTGCTGCAGACTCTTAAAACCAACAGGAAGAAGCAAATCCCCTCCCCCACCATCAGTAGCTCCTGACAATTACAACCTGTGACTGTCTTCTGGCCGCCTAGGGCATGTCTGACAGTCGGGAAAAGCTCCAGGTCTAAACAATATATTTTTCAACCTCCTTGTGAGGTGAAAAATTGGCTTTTTAAGCTTTCCTGAACACCTGCTGGATGGAGTCCCTCATGAGGATGTGAAATCTAAATCAATGAATGGGCGGAAAGGAGAAAATCAATTACTTGAGCTTAGACAACTCAAGAGGCAATTCTTTGCCAAGAATTCAACTACTCCAGGCTCCATAGTTGATTAAGATGGTGTTTCTGTGCATGGACTGGGCCAACTGTCTCTTGGCAAAGATTTGTACTCCATAATCTAAAGTTAAATATAGTTGAACTGAGTCTTGATGATATGTCTGGTAGCTACCTTTTATAGGCAGAAATATTTGCAGCAGATTTGGCTTGGAGGCAGGGAGAGAGATGTACAATAACTCAGAAAGTTCTTTTCAATTCTGGGATGGTGGACTTTATAGAAAAAGCTAAAGATAAGATAAAAGTTTAGGACCAAACATGGTCTTGGAGATATCTAAAGTGTACTACTTTTTTTACATTAATAAGGTTACTGAGACCTGAAAGGTGATAACAGTGTCATGAGAAAGACCTCAGGAAAGAGCAAATTGAATAAATAAATGCTAACATGTGGAATTGCTTATTCTGACACAGATACAGGCATTTTCGAGTTCCCACTACCTCATGGGGGACCTTACTCTGTCACTTATTCACGTTCACCCTCCATTTGACTCCTTTTCATAAGCCTAAAAATATACTCAAGACTCTACCGTCCTAGAAAAATTCTCCTAACACTGTTTCACTTCTTCTGCTGGCAAACTTTAAGAAAATATGATGTAGTATGAAAATGTTCTGTGGCCTGAATGTTTGCCTCCCCCCCAGATTTCATATGGTGAAGCCATAATTCCCAACGTGATGGTTTTTGGAAGTGGGACTTTTGGGATGTGATTGGGGTTAGATTAGGTCTTGAGGATGGAGCCCTCATCATGGAATTAATGCTCTTAGAAAAAGAGAAAGAGACCCCATATCTCTCTCTCCCTCACTCCATGTGAGGCTACAACAGGACAGCCACCAATAAACCAAGGAGAGGGGCCTCACCAGACAGTGAATCTGCTAGCATCTTGATCTTGAACGACCCAGCCTCCAGAACTGTGAGAGATGAATGTCTGTTGTTGTGTAAGCCACCAGGTCTGTGGAGTTTAGGTACAGCAGCCCGAATTGCCTACGAAAGAGAGCCAGCTTTGAAAGTGTATAAATCTATGTTAAAATGCTTGCCAGTGCTTACCTTAAATTTCTCTATCCTGACTCTTCTCTTGTATTTTAGCTGGCTATTGATTGTAAGTCTCTCTCATTCCTCTCCAGTTCCTCTTCCTTCCCCAGATTTCGCTATAGGCAGGCTCCACAGTTGGCGCTTTGCTCGAGGCAGACGTTCTCCCTGGATGGTACCACCTCACACAGAACACCTCTCCTACCCTCTTCACCCATGTGCTGCTATTCTCGACTCCACCTACCTGTCCCAGAAGCACATATTTGGTGTGTCCCAAAGCCAGCTCATCATGTTCTCTCCCTCCCTGCAAAACCTCTTTTTCCTCCAACACTCTATGTCCTAGATAATAGTCCCATTGTTAAAAGGGGACCGTCTTCTTCACATGACCTTCTATTACTAAAGTCAAGCTTTTAGGGAAAGGTTCTCTGAAATGCCAGTATAGAGCACACGGAATGTGTCTGTGTAATTATAGGCTCCTTTGGCCATGAGGATTCCTAGGGTGCCTTGAATGATCATGCACGGAACTACAGACTCTACTTTGCTCAAGAAGAGACAGATTAGGCAGGAGACCACAACTTCACTGCATATTTGCTCTGCCCCTGAATTTTCTGGTGTGGCCAGAGGCTCCATGAAAAATAGGGTGAATGTTCTTTATTCAACTTGTCCTTTGGCTCCTTCAAGGGTTCATTTTCATCAAGGCACATGTTCTAAAATTAAAAACCATAGGGCTATAACAGAATGAAAGTACACACATTATCAAAAGAGATTTCACTCACCCTCATAGGTAAATTGAAGTAATCTTTAAAAAGCCAAGTAAAAGTGCTCATTATATCACCAAGTATTGCCGAATAATACCCACCCTTCTCTAAACATCTCTTGAATCAAGTTCCTGTTTTCCCTACATTGCCACTGCCTTAGTTTTCATCCTTATCACCACAGCAGTGATTCTCTCGTCCTGCTCTCCCTAAAAACGCACCACTATTTTCTTCATTATGTTATGCGTGAGAGTGGTGTGGTAGTTATGTAGGATAATGTCATCTCTTTACAGATATATGTTAAACAACTTTGGAAAAAGACAACGTATTTGTATTTTTTACACTAATTCACAAAAAATATTAATCAAATATGGCAAAATATTAAATGTAGATTTATTCTAGATTTATAGCTTATTTATAGTTTATTATTTATAGTTTATGCATTTGTATTAACTAAGAAATAAAACCCAAATGTCTACCCGTAGAGGGCTGATTGAATAAACCATAGTACATCCACATAATGGAGTATTATACTGCTATCAAAAAGTAATGAGCACTATCTTATTTATTATATGGCATGATGACTAGAATACATTGTCAAGTAATAAAAAGAAAAGTAGAAAAAAAGTGTACATACGTATTTTCTAATAGAAGGTTAATCAAAAACATTTTTTTATTTTTAAAAGATTTATTTATTTATATATATATATTTATTTATTTATTTTAGAGTGCAAGCAAGGGGAGGAGCAGAGAGGGAGGGAGGGAGGGGGTGGGGGAAAGAATTTCAAGCAGACTCCCCTTTGAGCAGGAGCCCAACACAGGTGAGGATCATGACCTGAGCCAAAACCCAGAGTCAGAGGCTTATATGACTGAGCCAACCAGGCACCCCAATCAAAAACATTTTTTTTAAAGATTTTATTTATTTATTTGAGAGAGAGAATGAGAGAGAGCACATGAGGAGGGGAGGGTCAGAGGGAGAAGCAGACTCCCCGCTGAGCAGGGAGCCCGATGCGGGAATCGATCCCGGGACTCCAGGATCATGAGCTGAGCCGAAGGCAGTCGCTTAACCAACTGAGCCACCCAGGCGCCCCTCAAAAACGTTTTTTAAAAAGATATCATTGAGAGAAGGAACAGTATGAAAGCAATAAGGATAAAAGCTAGATTTCTCAAAATACACCTTTTTGGGTGATTTAGTTTTGTCACCACGGAATCACTTCATACAATAATTAAACATTTTAAATTAAAAGCAGTTCTTAACAAATGAAAGCAAAATTAAATAAATGAACCTAATTACATATTGAGTTAATGGCATAGAAAGAACTAATTCAGGTGATTTTAAACACAGTAATTTGATTGTACAACCTTAGAAGGATATACCTTAAGGACAAAAAGGAGCAGAAAAACAATAAAAATAAAAACCTTAAACTTCTCTCAGAAATCAAATTGTCTACAGTAGTGCTGGGTATAATTATTTTGAGTCTTTTGGATGTGTATTGTGGTATAAAGAAATGTAGTAATCATGTGGCTATAAGGACCTGGGATTTGGGGGATGAGGAAAAGGAGACAAAAGGTCAGTTTCATAGAGTTCATAAATTCAATTTTTTAAAAAACCCTTTTAGCGGAAGCCTGGGTGGCTCAGTAGGTTGAGCGTCTGCCTTCAGCTCAGGTCATGATCCCAGGGTCCTGGGATCAAGTTCCTCATCTCATCAGGCCCCTTACTCAGCAGGGAGCCTGCTTCTCCCTCTGCCCACCACTCCCCCCTGCTTGTGTGCTCTCTCTCTCTCTCTCTGACAAATAAATAAATAAAATCTTAAAAAAAAAAAAGCCTTTTAGTCCAGAACTTGAGTTGGAAATTATCAATATAGTGTATATCAATCTTAAAAAATCCAGATATAATACCAAAAATACAGGCAACAAAAGAAAAAAATAGATAAATTGTAGTACATCAAAATTAAAAATTCTGTGCATTGAAGGACACAATGGTGAAAAGGCACCCTGTGAAGTAGGAGAAAACATTTTCAAATTATATATCTGATAAGGGATTAACATCTAGAATATATAAAGAACTCCTACCGTTCAACAACAAAAAATAAACAACTCAATGAAAAAAAATGGGCAAATAACTTGAACATTTTTCCAAAAAAGATATACAAATGGTCACAAAAATAGACTCAAAATGGATGAAAGACCTCAATGTGAGACAGGAATCCATCAAAATCCCTGAGGAGAACACAGGCAGCAACCTCTTCTACCTCAGCCAAACAACTTCTTCCTAGAAACATTGCCAAAGGCACGGGAAGCAAGGGCAAAAATGAACTATTTGGGACTTCATCAAGATAAAAAGCTTTTGCACAGCAAAGGAAAATAGTCAACAAAACCAAAAGACAACTGACAGAATGGGAGAAGATATTTGCAAATGACATATCAGATAAAGGGCTAGTATCCAATATCTATAAAGAACTTATCAAACTCAACACCCAAAGAACAAATAAACTGATCAAGAAATGGCCAGAAGATGTGAAAAGACATTTCTGCAAAGAAGACATCCAAATGGCCAACAGACACATGAAAAAGTGTTCCACATCGCTCGGCATCAGGGAAATCCCAATCAAAACCTCAGTGAGATACCACCTCACACCAGTCAGAATGGCTAAAATTAACAAGTCAGGAAACGACAGATGTTGGCGGGGATGCGGAGAAAGGGGAACCCTCCTACACTGTCGGTGGGAATGCAAGCTGGTGCAGCCACTCTGGAAGACAGTATGGAATTTCCTCAAAAAGTTGAAAATAGAGCTACCCTATGACCCAGCAATTGCACTAATGGGTATTTAACCCCAAGATACAAATGTAGTGATCCGAAGGGGCACCTGCACCCCAATGTTTATAGCAGCAATGTCCGCAATAGCCAAACTATGGAAAAAGCCTAGATGTCCATCAACAGATGAATGGATAAAGAAGACGTGGTATATATATACAATGGAATATTATGCAGCCATCAAAAGGAATGAGATCTTGCCATTTGCAACGACGTGGTTGGAACTAGAGGGTATTAGGCTAAGCGAAATAAGTCAATTAGAGAAAGACAAGTATCATATGATCTCACTGATATGAGGAGTTTGAGAAACAAGACAGAGGAT